>NW_004444032.1:7727415-7784457 GCF_000243295.1 Trichechus manatus latirostris | reverse complement strand
AAGGAAAGGGAAGCAAGCAGAGAGTTGGGGACCTCACACCACCAAGAAAGCAGCACTGGGAGCAGAGCGTGTCCTTTGGACCTGAGGTTCCTGCGCTGAGATGCCCCCAGACCAAGGGAAGACTGATGACAAGGACTTTCCCCCAGAGCCGACAGAGAGAAAGCCTTCCCCTGGGGCCCTGAATTTGGACTTGTAGCCTACTAGACTGTGAGAGAATAAATTCTTCTTTGTTAAAACCATCCACTTGTGGTATTTCTGTTATAGCAGCACGAGATGACTCAGACAGACACTAACTACAATGGGGCTAATTGGACCCCATGGTGGTAGGGGCCAGGTGGCAGCACTCAACTGCCAAAGACAAGGTGGGCATGGTTGCTGTAATGGGCAGCAGAGTCAAAGCAGTAGCCAGAATACTCTGACTCCTATGCATGTGGCATTGGCTACTTAGTCATAGTGTCCCTAGAAGTGAAACAGATAGGAAATCTACTATTTACCTGATCTGCACAAGTGGAAGAATTCTAGGTCAAGTGAACAGCAATCTAACCCGAATCTCCAGAATAGAGAGTTACAGCCCCTCAGTCAATTCCCAGACTGGAATCTGGCCAATGCCTTTTTCTTAATTCCACTGTCGAAGCAACACCAGAAGCAGTTCACCTTCAGCAATACACCTTCACTGTCCTACCAGATGGGTATATCCACTCTCCAGCCCTATGTCATAATTTAGTCCACAGGGAACTTGATTGTCTTTCCCTTCCACGAGACGTCACATTGGACCATTGCATTGATGACATTATGCTGATTGGACCTAGTAAAGAAGAAGTGTCAATGACTCTGGAGTTATTGGTAAAACATTTGTGTGCTAGAGGGTGGGAAATTAATCACACAAAAACTCAGGCGCCTTCCACCTCAGTGAAATTTCTAGGAGTCCAGTGGTGTGGGACATGTAGAGATATTCCTTCTAAAGTGAAGGATAAGTGGTTACATCTGGCCTCTCACGCAACTAAAAAGGAGACACAAAGCCTGGTAGGCCTCTTTGGATTTAAAGGCAACATATCCCTCATTTGAGTGTGTTACTCTGGCCTATTTATCAAGTGACTCAGAAAGCTACTAGTTCTGAGTGGGGCCCAGAACAATAGAAGGCTTTACAACAGGTTCAGGCTGCCATGCAAGACGCTCTGCCACTTGGGCCATATGATCCGGCTGATCCAATGGTGCTTGAAGTGTCAGTGGCAGATGGAGACGCTGTTTGGAGTCTTTGGCAGTCCCCTGCTGCAGAATCACAGTGCAGACCTTTAGAATTTTGGAGTAAGGCCTGCTATCCTCTGCAGATAACTATTCTCTTTTTGAGAAACAGCTCTTGGCTTGTTACTGAGCCTTAGTAGAGACTGAATGCTTAAATATGGGCCACCAAGTCACCATGTGGCCTGAGCTGTCTAGCATGAACTGGGTGTTGTCTGACCCACACAGTCATAAAGTCAGATGTGCACAGCAGCACTCCATCATTAAATGGAAAAAGGCTTGAGCAGGACCTGAAGACACAAGTAAGTTGCATGAGGAAGTAGCCCAAATGTCCATCGTCTCCACTCATGTCGCATTATCTGTCCTCTTTCAGTCTGCGCCTGTGGTCTCAGGGGGAGTTTCTTATGATCATTTGACTGAGGAAGAGAAAACTTGTGCATGGTTTATATATGGTTCTTCATGATATGTGGGCATCACTCGAAAGTGACGCAACACTGCAGCCCCTTTCTGGGACCTCCCTGAAGGGTAGTGGTGAAGGGAAATTCTAATGGGCAGAACTTTGAGCAGTGCACCTGGTTGTTCACTGCTTGGAAGGAGAAATGACCAGGTGTGCGATGGTATGCTTATCACGGGCTGTGGCCAATGGTTTGGCTGGAAGTTCAGGTACTTGGAAGGAACATGATTGGAAGATTGGTGACAAGGAGATACGGGGTAAGAGGTATGTGGATAGGTCTTTCTGAATGTGCCAAAGAAGTGAAGATATTTGTGTCTCATGTGAATGCTCACCAAAGGGATTTTAACAATTAAGTGGAAAGGATGATGTGTTCTGTGGAAACCAGTCATCCTCTTTCCCCAGCCACTCCCATCGTTGCTCAATGGGCTCATGAACACAGTGGCCATAGGGGCAGGGGTGGAGTTTATGCGTTGGCTCAGCAATACAGAGTTCCACTCACCAAGGCTGATGTGTCAACAGAAGAGACCAACATTGAATCCCCAAATTGGCACCTTTCTTCGAGGCGATCAGCTACGTGGTGGCAGATTGATCACATTATATTGGACCAGTTCCATCGTGAAAAGTGTAATGTTTCATTGTTACTGGAATGGACACTTACTCTGGATACGGATTTGCCTTTCCTGCATGCAATGCTTCTGCCAAAACTACCATCTGTGGACTCACAGAATGCCCTATCCATCATCATGGTATCTGTCTTAGTCATCTAGTGCTGCTGTGATAGAAATACCACAAGTGGACAGATTTAACAAAGAGAAATTTTTCTCACAGTCTAGTAGGTTAGAAGTCCAAATTCAGGGCGTCAGCTCCAGGAGAAGGCTTTTTCTGTCAGCTCTGGAGGAAGGTTCTTGTCATCAATCTTCCCCTGGACTAGGAACTTTTCTGCGCAAGAACCCCGGGTCCAAAGGACGCACTCTGCTCCTGGTGCTGCTTTCTTGGTGGTGTGAGGTCCTCACTCTCTGCTTGCTTCCCGTTCCTTTTATTTCTTGTAAGATAAAAGGTGGTGCAGGCCACACTCCAAGGAATCTCCTTTTACATTGGATCAGGGATGTGACCTTAGTAAGGGTGTTACATCCCACCCTAATCCTCTTTAACATAAAATTATAATCACAAAATGGAGGACAGCCACACAATACTAGGAATCATGGCCTAACCAAGTTGACACATATTTTGGAGGGACACAATTCAATCCATGACAGTATCCCACACAGCATCACCTCAGATCAAGGGCCTCACTTCATGGCAAATGAAGTATGACAATGGGCCCATGCTCATGGAATTCACCGGTCTTACCATTTTCCCCACCATCCTGAAGCATTTAGCTTGATAGAGTGATGGAATGGACTTCTAAAGATGCAATTACAGTGTCAGCTAATTGACAACACTTTGCAGGGTTGAGGCACTGTTCTCCAGGAGGCTGTATATGCTCTAAACTAGTGTCCAGTATATGTTGCTCTTTATCCCATAGCCTGGATTCATGGTGCCAGGAATCAAGGGGTGGAGATGGGAGTGGCACCGCTCACTATCACCCCTATTGACCTACTTGTAAAACTTCTGCTTTCTGTCGCTGCTACCCTATCCTCTGCGGGTCTAGAGGTCTTAGTTCCAAAGGGAGGAATGCGCCTACCTGGAGACACAATCAAGATTCCACCTGGCTGCTTTGGGCTCCTCATGCCTCTGGATCAACAGGCAAAAAAGGGAGTTAACATATTGGCTGGTGTGACTGACCCTCACGATCAAGGGGAAATAAGATTGACGTTACATAATGGATGTAAAAAAGTATGTCTGGAATACAAGAGATCTCTTGGGATGTGTCTTAGTTACCTAGTGCTGCTGTAACAGAAATACCACAAGTGGATTGCTTTAACAAACAGAAATCTATTGTCTCACAGTCTAGTAGGCTAGAAGTCTGAATTCAGGGCGCCAGCACCAGGGAATGGCTTTCTCTCTCTGTCTGCTCTGGGAGAAGGTCCTTGTCATCAATCTTCCCCTGATCTAGGAGCTTCTCAGTGCAGAGACCCCGGATCCAAAGGAAGAGTGCACTCCTGGCACTACTTTCTTGGTGGTATGAGGTCCCTCTCCTCTCTGCTTGATTCTCTCTTTTATATGTCAAAAGAGATTGACCCAAGATACAACCTGATCATGCAGATTAAGTTCTGCCTCATTAACATAACTGCACATAATTCTGCCTCAATATCATAGAGGTTAGGATTTACAGCACATAGGATAATCACATCAGATTACAAAAGGGTAGACAACCACACAGTACTGAGAATCATGGTCTAGCAAAGTTGACACACATTTCTGGGGGACACAATTCAATCCATAACAGTGTGTCTTTTTGTACTACCATGCACTGTGATTAAAGTCAATGGAAAACTATAGTAACCCAATTCTGATATGACTACTAATGGCACAGACACTTCAGGAATGAAGGTTTGGGTTACCCAACCAGGCAAAGAATCATGACCAGCTGAAGTGTTTGCAAGGGGAAAGGGATTTGGAATGGGTGGTGGAAGAAGATAGTTCCTAATACCAGTTATGACCATGTGACCAGTTGCAGAAACAAGGACTGTAATTGTTATGAGTATTTCTTTCTTATATGTGTGCATACATAAGACGTAAATGGGGCTAGTGCATTTTATGTTGTATGCATGTTAGTTATATCATGTTAGGCACAAGCATGACTTTGTCATTGTCTTTATTTAGAATTGTGTATGGTTTAAGGAGATGTGTACAGGTGACAAGTTGACGAGAGGAGGACTGTGATGGTTAAGGTTGTGTGTCAACTTTGCAGGACCATGATTCTCAGTGGTCTGGCAGTTATGTAATGATGCAGTTTGGCAGTTATGCAATGATGTAGTTTGGCAGTTACGTAATGATGTCATCATCCTCCATCATGTGATCTGATGTGATTAGTCAATCAGTTGTAAATGGAGTTTCCTCAGGTGTGTGGCCTGCATCCAATATATATATGGACGTTCTGGCAAAGTTTGCTTGCTTGCTCCAGATCCTGCATCCAGCTTGTCATCATCTGACCTCTGATTCTTAGGACTTGAGCCAGCTGTCTGCCATATTACCTGCTGATCTTGGATTCATGAGCCTCCACACTCCGTGAGCTAGTGGTCTACCATCTGACCTGCCAATCTTGGGTTTGTCAGTCCCTGCAGCTACGTGAGTCACGGGAGGCCTCAAGCCTGACCCACGGACATGGGACTTCCCAGCCTCTGCAAACACATGGAGATTTTCTTGAGATAAATTTCTCTCTCTCTCTCTCTCTCTCTATATATATATATACACATATATATACACTTCACTGATTTTGCTTCTCTAGAGAACCCAGCCTAAGACAAACTGTTAGAGTGGCCACCAGCCGCAGAAGCAGTTCAAGTCTCCCGTGACAGGATAAGCTGATTCAGAGGACAGGCCAGAAGCTCTAGGCTGCCTGCCAGCTGTAAGACAAGCCCTCTGCAACTGTTAGGCATGCATGGTTTAAGCAATACAGTGTCCAAACCACGCAGGGCTCCCCGAGAGGATTTTACTGAGTCCAAGAGTCCTAAACTTTGAACAAGCTCAAACCTTCTGTGAAAATGGGAAATGCCATGTCTGGGGGCAATGCAGAGTTCCCTTATGGGACTCCTGAACGATATATAGACAAGCACTATGGCTCTGCCACTTGCTCGTACCTTGGCATAGTCTCACTAAGAGCAGTCTGGAAAAAAAAAATTGTGGCCACATTGGTGTTCTTTTGAGCTATTTGAATTCAGCCTTTTGTGCAGTAAATTAGAACAGAAAGACTCCTGAATTAAGAAGCTTTTAGGAAACATCAAGAAAGCAGAAATGCTTTCCTGCAGGTTACTGTATCCAAATGAACAAAACAGAACAGGAAGGTGCAATGTAAAAGCCCTGCTCCTGCCTGCCCCCTTTAAAATCAGTCCTAATATGGACAATGTGGGTAGTTTCCAATTAGAAAAACTAGTATGTTTAAAATAAGAGACTATGTTTCTAGCTGACAGAATGAATTAAGTTCAGAATTAAATCCGGTTTCATATGGCCATTAAGAAAGAATCCCAGAGGATCAATTCCCTGCTAAGAATTTTATTTGACTCTGGAAAACCAGTTTCCACCTAATTCTTTTTTGTTTTTTATTCTGCTTTAAGTAAAAGTTTACAGCTCAAGTTAGTTTCTCATACAAAAATTTATACACACATTATTATGTGACCCTAGTTGCTATCCTTATAATACGCCAGCACACTCCTCCTTTCCACCCCAGATTCCCTGTGTCCATTCAACTAGCTCCTGTCCCTCTCTGCCTTCTTATCTCGCCTCTGGACAGGAGCTGCCCATTCAGTCTCATGCACCTACCTGCACCAAGAAGCACACTCTTCAAGGGTATCATTTTATGTCTTATAGTCCAGTCTAATCTTTGTCTGAAGAGTTGGCTTTGGGAATGGTTTTAGTTCTGCGTTGACAGAGAGTCCGGGGGCCATGTCTTCTGGGGTCCCTTCAGTCTCAGTCAAACCATTAAGTCTGGTCTTTTTACTAGGCTTTGAGTTCTGCACCCCACTTTTCTCCTGCTCCGTCAGGGACTCTCTGTTGTGTTCTGTCAGGGTGGTCATTGGTGGTAGCTGGGCACCATCTAGTTCTTCTGGTCTCAGGCTGATGGAGTCTCTGGTTTATGTGGCCCTTTCTGTCTCTTTGGATAATATTTTCCTTGTGTCTTTGGTGTTCTTCATTCTCCTTTACTCCAGGCGGGTTGGGACCAAATGATGCATCTCAGATGGCCACTTGCTATCTTTTAAGATCCCAAATGCCACTTGCCAAAGTGGGATGCAAACATTTTTTTAAATAAACTGTTATGCCAATTGACCTAGATGTCCCCTGAAACCATGGTCCCCAGACCCCCCCCCCTGCTACTCTGTCCCTCAAAGTATTTGGTTGTATTCAGGAAACAGAATAGCTTTTGCCAACATAAGTCTTAACAACCTTGATAAATCAGACTGGATTTTCCC
Organism: Trichechus manatus latirostris; assembly: GCF_000243295.1. NCBI lineage: Eukaryota > Metazoa > Chordata > Mammalia > Sirenia > Trichechidae > Trichechus > Trichechus manatus. The sequence goes on along the minus strand of NW_004444032.1, from coordinate 7,777,695 downwards.
ACTACCAGGATGCTGGTTTGGGGTTCATGTTCAAAACACTATACCAGAAGTAATTTAGAATTTCAGTGATCACTTTGGGAGAATGAGTTTCCATCTGCTCTATTTCCTTCCATTTTAGGAAAATGAGTTCCCATATCCTTTGCCTTTTCTTTCCTCTGGGGAATCTTAATGCTTAGGATTTATCAATCTATCTGAAAGGTGCACTAAATAAATTGTTTATTTAATTGGTATAACAAGGCCTTAAAGCAGACCAATTATTCTAAGTTGCTCTCTAAAGGATCCTATAAAACATGCAAAGACAGGGTTATAAAATATAATACATTCCTACCTCCGGATGGTACTATTAAATTAGATTATAACATTTCTTCAAAATACTTACTCTGGTTTAATAATAAATAAGCGCTTATAATTTTAGCAGTCATAATATTCCTAGGAATTAATGGAAGCAATTTTGTTCTAAAAAAGGTTTTTATGTTTTGTGTTATGTCAACCTTAAAAGCAGTTTCTTAAAAAAACAAAATCTTTCTAAGTAACTTAGGATAGATATTATATGAAATGTATTTTATTTAGAGAAAAAAATAGTAAGTTTGTCCTGAAAAGAAATTGGTTCCTGAAAAATTACAGTGTCTTTTGTCTTTAAAATGACTTAGGTCAACCTGGACATATGTAAATGAACTGAGATTGCACAATTCTTCTTGACTATGAAGCAGAAAGGGGTTGGGGACAGAACCTGGCCTTCACAGCCTCATCCTAAGCCTGCAGCTTGCCTCTGTAGCACCAGAACTACTTTGAAAACATTTCAGTGGTCTTATTTTTTTTTTTTTTAATTGTACTTCAGGTGAAGGCTTACAGAACAAATAATTTCTCATGAAACGGTAGTACACGTATTGTTTTATGACATTGGTTAACAACCCCACAACATCAGTGGTCTTATTTTTGAGTGATTTTTTTCAAAAATATAGAACTCATTTTGTAGTAGTTTATTTTTTTTAATTTCGAGTGCCGTAATTTAAAACTTAAGTTGTGTTTAAAAACAGCAACAAAACTGTGTTGTAGTTTTTTGTTGTCGTTGCTATAATTAACAGTATAAAGTAAAAGTAATTATTTTATCATGGTTTAAACTTTTTGCATACTTGCTTTATCTTATGCTGCAGATTTTTGTCTCTGAATTTGTAAGATTTTGTTTATCAAAGCAACTATTATGTACTGACTTGCTTATATCATTAATTATTTAAGATTTTTGTAGTTTTTATTATAATTTCTTTCAGATGTCTTGTTCATGATACTATCCTTCTGGGTTATGTGCTTATCAATGAAATAACCCCAGAGGAGTGAGCGAAAATATTCAAGAATAGCTACTGTAAATGACGGTATTTAGTTTGAGTCTTTCATTTTTTTTATACACGATTTCCAGTTCATCATGCAATATAGATGTTGAGTAGTGAAGAATGGTGCTGCTCCTGACAAATATATGTTGTTAACTGTTTAGATTTTATATTTGCAGAATTATTTCTGTATAGCTGAATTGTTCCTAAGTAAAATGTCATTGAAGTCTCATTATCTTTGAAATACATTGTCTGTAATGACCCTAGGCACATTTTGTTATCTCTGGAACAGGAGGGATGTCACATAGTGAACTGAGAAATGCATACTTAAGTCAGTGGCCAGGTTCTGGGTAGAAAGCCCATTGAACTGAGTGAGGAATAAGTGCGAGAGCAAGTACAGCTCAACATGTGACAGACATCTAAAGGTTTGCTTGGCATTAATTCACATATTGACTGCAAATGTTAATGCATAATATTTAATTTTATTATGTTTTGAAATAACAAATTTGTTTTTGATGGTTTAAGGTCATGATTTCCAGCTTCTTTTGAACTTGTCAGTCTTTTAATCCGTCCCTTCCCTACGCAAACAACCTGGTGCGTTAATTTTTTTTAGGCCAATTAGAGTTTTGAGACTATAACACCCTTTGAATTGAGAAACCGGATTGGATTCATGATTTTGGCAAAAATTTGACCATGAATACGTTCTTAGTTTACATTAGTCTGACAATTAACTAGCTTTATTTTCTCTAGGATAGATTATTTCACTATCGTTCTTCAACATCTAACATGCTTTCAGAAGATTTCATATCTTATACTTGATTACTGATGAGCCATCTCTATTGATAAACAAGGAAAACCAGATATCTTGTAGTATCATTTGTTGTAAATGCCAGCTGCCAATTGCCAACCAGCATGTTTCAATTTCAGAGAAAATGAACTCTTATTAATGTAGACTAAAATATTTATCAAACTGCACCCTGAAAACAAAGTCATTTGTTAAATGTTATATGCCCTAGGTTTTTAAAGTACAGTATTTAAATACAACCTTCCCTCTTCACTTCAGTCAGTTATATTTTTAGAAGGCTTTTGAATCTTTAAATCCTCTTAAACAATGTTTTTTAAAATAGCAATTACAAATAAGATTTCTGTCAAGCAGTAACTTGTGTAAAGCCACCTTGCTCATCTTGTAATTTTAGTTTTTCAACTTTATACACTTAATATAATTATCACTTTACTGTCAGAAAATTATTTTCACCAAGATTTATTGTTAAACTTTGTAGATTCAGGAAGGGACACTTTAATTCTTTCTACATGTGTCTTACTGGTTACTATTCTCTTACCCTCTAACGTATACTGACCACTTTTAAAATGATTGTGTGGTTGAGATCTCTTAATTATAATACACATAAATAGAGCATCTCAACTCTTTCCATACTGATTGCTAAACAGTTCTCACTTATGCATCTGTGGCTGCTGACTATTGCTGACACTTGATCTTGCGAGTTGGTAAAGGCACAGTGCACTCACCCCAGATTCCTAAGAGAAATGCCAGCCCTTCAATGAAAAGGCAACCACACAACCCCTCTGATGGATACAGAGAAACTCATTTGTATATAAAATAGCAAACTTTCTTGTGAGCGTTTTCATTTTTTCTGTTCTATTTTGATCCTGCTGTGTTGTCTAACAGGATGAAGGTGAAGAGGACATCATTGTCTAGGTGAGATTGACAGCAGGCAAGTGAAGCTGTTTCCTGGTTTACATTATTGGCCAGTATCTGTTATATATATGAATATTTAACCACTCAGTATTGCCTAGGCAGACGTCTGAACAACATTCTGAGATGTCTATCTCAGTGACCTATGATGACTCCTGACAGTTTTGAAGCTTTGTGGAAAGCCACAAAAGATTTGTTCCACCCTTGTAAAGGGAAAGATGAAGATGTGATACTAAGGTTTTTATGTAGTAAGTTACATAAAACGTGTTGTCAAATCAGCAGTGCCTGATTTTCATTGGGTTAAAAATTTATTTGTTAGTATTTCCTCTTTTCCACCACTTGTCCGTGGACTTGTCGTACTGTGGTGGTTTGCCTGTTGCTGTGATGCTGAAAGCTATGCCACCCGTATTTCAAATACCAGCAGGGTCACCCATGATGGACAGTTTCAGCTGAGCCTCCAGACTAAGACAGACAAGGAAGAAGGACTTGAGGGTCTACTTCTAAAAAAATTGTCCAGTGAAAACCTTATGGATAGCAGCAGAACATTGTCTGATATAGCGCCAGAAGATGAGTCCCTTCGGTTAGAAGGCAGTCGAACGATGACTGGGGAAACGCTGCCTCCTCATGTAGAGTCGACCTTACTGATATGGATGGAATCAAGCTTTTGAAACCTCCATTTGCTGATGTGGCATAATTCAAAAATGAGAAGACACAGGTGCAAACATCCATTAATAATTGGAATGTGGAATGTATGAAGTATGAACGTAGGAAAATCGGATGTCATCAAAAATGATATGGAACGCATAAACATCGATATCCTAGGGATTAGTGAGCTGATATGGACCGGTATTGGCCATTTTGAATTGGACAATCATATGGTCTACTAGCCAATAATAAAAGATTGAAGAGGAACGGTGTCACATTCATCATCAAAAAGAACATTTCAAGATCTATCCTGAAGTACAATGCTGTCAGTGATAGGATAATATCCATATACCTATAAGGAAGACCAGTCAATACAACTATTATTCAAATTTATGCATCAATCTTTAAGGCCAAAGATGAAGAAATTGAGGATTTTTACCAACTTCTGCAATCTGAAATTGATCAAACATGCAATCAAGATGCATTGATAATTACTGGTGATTGGAATATGAAAGTTGGAAGCAAGGAAGGATTGGTAGTTGGAAAATATGACCTTGGTGATAGAAACAACAACGGAAATCGCATGATAGAATTTTGCAAGACCAACGACTTATTCATTGCAAATACCTTTTTTTCAACATAAACGCCAACTATACACGTGGGCTTCACCGGATGGAAACACAGGAATCAAATCAACTATATCTGTGGAAAAAGACAATGGAAAAGCTCAATATCATCAGTCAGAACAAGGCCAGGGGCCAGTTACGGAACAGACCATCAATTGCTCATATGCAAGTTCAAGTTGAAGCTGAAGAAAATTTTTAAAAGTCCAAGAGAACCAAAATACAACTTTGAGTATATCCCACCTGAATTTAGAGATCATCTCAAGAATAGATTTGATGCATTGAACACTAATGATCGAAGACCAGACAAGTTGTGGGATGACATCAAGGACATCATACATGAAGAAAGCAAAAAAGGCGATTAAAAAGACAGGAAAGAAAGAAAAGACCAAAATGGATATGACAAAATAGTCTGAAAGTTGCTCTTGAATGTTGATTAGCTAAAGTGAACCGAAGAAATGATGACACAAAAGAGCTGAACAGAAGATCTTAAGAGGTGGCTCGAGAAGACAAAGTAAAGTATTATAATGAAATGTGCAAAGATCTGGAGTTAGAAAACCAAAGGGGAAGAACATGCTCAGCATTTTTCAATCTGAAAGAACTGAAGAAAAAATTCAAGCCTCAAGTTGCAATATTGAAGGATTCTACAGGGAAAACATTAAACGATGCAGTAAGAGTCAAAAGAAGATGGAAGGAATAGCCAGAGACACTGTACCAAAAAGATTTGGTTGACGTTCATTTCAGGAGGTAGCATATGATCAAGAACCAATGGTACTGAAGGAAGAAGTCCAAGCTGTACTGAAGGCATTGGTGAAAAACAAGGCTCCAGGAATCCACGGAATGCCAATTGAGATGTTTCAACAAACAAATGCAGTACTGGAAGTGCTCACTTGTCTATGTCAAGAAATTTGGAAGACAGCTACCTGGCCAACTGACTGGAAGAGATCCATATTTGTGCCAATTTCAAAGAAAGGTGATTCAACAGAATGCGGAAACTATTGAACAATATCATTGATATCACACACAAGTAAAATTTTGCTGGAGATCATTCAAAAGCAGCTGCAGCAGTACATCAACAGGGAACTGCCAGAAGTTCAAGCTGGATTCAGAAGAGGATGTGGAATGAGGGATATCATTGCCGATGTCAGATAGACCTTGGCTGAAAGCAGAGAATACCAGAAAAATGTTTACCTGTGTTTTATTTACTATGTAAATAAAACTGTGTGGATCATAACAAATTATGGGTAATATTGCGAAGAATGGGAATTCCAGAACACTTTATTGTGCTAATGAGGAACCTGTACATAGACCAAAAGGCAGTCATTGGAACAGAACAAGGGGATACTGCATGGTTTAAAGTCAGGAAAGGTGTGTGTCAGGGTTGTAGCCTTTCACCATACTTATTCAATCTGTATACTGAGCAAATAATCTGAGAAACGAGTATATGAAGAAGAGCACAGCATGAGGATTGGAGGAAGACTTATTAACAACCTGTGATATGCAGATGACACAACCTTGCTTGCTGAAAGTGAAGAGGACTTAAAGCACTTACTGATGAAGATCCAAGATTACAGCCTTCAGTATGGATTACACCTCAACATAAAGAAAACAAAAATCCTCATAACTGGACCAATAAGTAACGTCATGATAAATAGAGGAAAGATTGAAGTTGTCAAGGATTTCATTTTACTCGTATCCACAATCAATGCCCATGGAAGCAGCAGTCAAGAAATCAAAAGATGCATTGCACTGGCCAAATCTGCTGCAAAAGACCTCTTTAAAGTGTCATAAAACAAAAATGTCACTTTGAGAACTAAGTGTGCCTGACCCAATCCATGGTATTTTCAATCATCTCATATGCATGCAAAAACTGGATGATGAATAAGGAAGACCGAAGAAGAATTGATGTCTTTGAATTATGGTGTTGGTGAAGAATACTGAATATATCATAGACTGCCAGAACAAACAAATTTGTCTTGGAAGAAGTACAGCCCAAATGCTCCTTAGAAGCGAGGATGGCAAGACTTTGTCTTACGCACTTTGGATATGCTGTCAGGAGGGACCAGTCCCTGGAGAAGGACATCATGCTTTGTAAAGTAGAGGATCAGCAAAAAAAGAAGACGACCCTCAATAAGATGGATTGACACAGTGGGTGCAACAATCGGCTCAAGCCTAGCAATGATTGTGAGGATGGTGCAGGACTGGGTGGTACTGGGCTGACTGTTGTACATAGGGTCGCTATGCGTCAGAACCGACTCCATGGCACCTAACAACATGAACAACATTTCCTCTTTTGTTGTTGTCTGATATCAGACTACAAATGCATAATATAGTATGTCATAATTTTATTATTTTAACTGCTAACTTAATTCCTACTCTAGTCCCCCCCCCTCTTTTTTGTACTACTCAGATGTTTAGAGACTTGATAATTCTGTTTTATTCTTGGTATATCCTGAGTATTTAGTATTACTTTTTTTTTAAGATTATTGTATGTTATATCTAAAGCTATTTTAAAACAAAGTTAATCATTCTGTTTAAAGACATTTTCATCTAAAGTTCTTTTTTTGTTTTTAAATTAACTTTATTTGGCTTTGTATTACTTTATAATTAATTCCTACCAAATAGTTCACTTTTAAGAAGTATTACTATTATTATAATAAGTTTATCATAATCATTTTAATTTTGTCATTTGCCTGTAAGTTTTACTTTGCTTGACCAAAATATTTTAACAATAATGAACTATATCAGACTTATGAAGAAGACTATAATATTTGAAACGTGGATACAATTGGAGTAAATCAAGATTTCCAGGACTTTTATATAGAAACTAATGAGGTTTACAGACTGCTGTTGATCCAGAATTGCATGAACCAGAATTAACTACATAAGATTGGGTAAACTAAAAGAATTACTATAAGGTTTTTATGATAGTATTTCTGACATTAAATATTCTATTTTCTAAACATAAGAAGCCATTTTTATTTTCCTTTCTGTCTTTTAATGTAAGAATAAGTTATTTCAGTAACTAATAGCATTACATTAACTACAGAATATACTGATTAGAAGATGTTATGGCACTTGTCAAAGTCTGGACTAAATACATTTAGAATGATTTAAATGATCACCCTTGGACTTCAAGAAATGAGTACTGGAATAATTACAATGAGAGAAATAGTTCTTCAAAACTGAATGGCCCTCAACATCCTTACTACTGCACAAAGAAGTACCTATGCCATTATTAAAACTGTTAACATTGAGGTTTAACGATCCTGTTGCTTCCTTAACTGATACTACTCTTATTTTTAAAAATCTTTCTCATCATCTCCATTGTTATAAAAATACTGCATCTGCCATACTTAACTCCACTTTGAAGGAATATTTTTCACAGGTTAAAGAAGCCTTTGATGACCAGAAAATTAGAATTCCGTAATCTGCCTAATATTGCCCCAGGAGAATATATATTGGAAAAGACAGCAATTGAAAGAGTCCTTAAAAGCTCACAGGAAAGGTCCATACTTGGTCCTTCTCACTAGCCTGTGTACTGCTAAACTGCAGGAAGTTGGAGCTTGGGTTCACCTGTCTCAATTAAAAAGGATTAAATATCCTGTATTATTCAACCTACTGAAGGACTTAAGCTGAAGTTCAGCTTCCCTTATGGCCAGAAGCAGTGGACAACTAATCCCAGGATCACAGAGCAAGACTTCATGCAACCTGCTGAGGTTTTTGGACTTTATTTCTTGATTACTGGTAGTCTTACAATAGCTGCTTTGCTGCAGTCTTATAGTGTTAGTCCTTGTTTCAATATTTTTTTTTTCATACGAGTAATTGAAATTATTGGACTCTGCTTCATACTCACAGCCTTGGAAATAGCTTTATTTTACCAATTTAAATTTATTTCCTCATAAGTTTACCCTTATAACTGAAAGAAGAGTTTTGCTTTATCATAACTATTATTTTTATATTTGCTTATTGTATTACTTTGTAGTTGATATTCTTACACTATGAAGTCTTTCTTTAGTAGTCTCTTAATTCTCTTAACTGTATATAGTGACTCTTACTGATGCCTGACATAATAATGCCTTTGCTAGGTTAGCCCAGTCAGTAGTGAGTGCTAATAATCTGACTATTAGATTTGCCAACAAATCTCAAAAGCTGGACATATTAATTCAGATGCTTTAGTTATGCCTGTATTTAACTATAGCTTTGTGCCTGATTCTATAGTAAATCCTAATATTTCCTTTAAGCAGGCTATATGTATCAAGTTGTGACACCCTCCAGAATTATTCACAGGTCCACCAGAAAGCTACATAATTTCAACTAGCCACTATGTCCAACTCTCCTTTCCTTGATATTTTTAGTTGTCTACCTATTCAAATTAGTTCTTGGCTACGTTCAATTTTACAAACCAGATTAATTCTCTTAATCACTATAATTATTATTATAGAATTAATCAAAAGTTTTATGAAATGCCTGTACTCACAATTGCAACAATACTTGCTATGTAAAAGATCATGTATTTTGAAGAAATGGCAATTCCTTAGAGAATAGGTCGGCTCTTCACTTTGGTGGATGCCCCTTTCTGCCAAGTATTTCTATTAATTCAGCCCTGCTCTTACACAGTCCTCTTTAAAAGATCTAAAAAGCAGAGGTCCAAGCAATAGCATGGTGAAGACGTCGGCGGTGGTTCCCAGCAATCTGCATGATAGCGATAGGTCTTAAAGACTTATTAAGGTAAGCAGTCACCAATAAACACATGCTGCCCAACTATATGTCTGTGGTTTTAAAAGTCTATTTAGAATAGGTAGCCGTGGAATAAACACGCTATCTGCAACTAACAAAAAGTCCCTTGCAGAAGATGAATTACTCCTTTGTGAGCAACATGAGACCTACTCGCTCTGTAGGTGAGGCTCCACACATAGCAAAGTGAAGAGCTGGTAGGTCCATGTAGAAGAAGGCACTTAGAACAGGCACAAGCTAGACATTTCCATTACAAATGGGAGAAATTGCAGGGAAAGAAGGAATAACAGGCACCAAGCAAGTTGGCAGAACACGTTACATTAGCTCTCAAGGCTTGAAAATAATCCTCTGTTCTCTGAGACAATTTACACAATAGCCCTGCCCTCCAGACTCCAGGTATTGGCCACAGTCTCCGGATTCTGAGTGGAGGCCCCTTGGCCCTGGGCTTCAGCTCTGCCTTCCAGGCCCACTGGGACGGCAACTCTGCTCCCTTGGCTTTAGGTGCACCGTTCTTCTAGTCCTTCGGAGTGACAACTCCACCCTTAGAAACACCAGAGGCCATGGCTCCACCCTTTGAAACCCTTGAGGTCATGACCATACCTTTTAAGACTGAGGCAGCTTTGCTTCTTGTGTTCCTTGCCTCTTCAGCTTCTGCTTTCTGTGGCTTCTTGGCCCTCGGGCCTCACGCCTGCATCTGCCTGCTGGGGCAAGTGTTCCAAAGCTCGGAAGCTCCACCGATTAAGTGCCTGGAGGCACCCCACTCTGCCAGGAAGCCTCCTGCACACAGGCACTCAGCTCTCTTGTTCCATGTGTCAGCTCCAGTGCCATCTCGCACTGGTCTCCTGGTTCTGCTACTCCTGGTTCTCTGTTGCTGCCGCTTCTGTGCTGCTGCAGGTACTCTGGCACTGCTGGTCCTCTGCTGCTGCCGCACCTCTATCCATTCACAGTTTCAAAACCAATTCCACATTTCAGGTATCTGTTAGAGCAGCACCCCACTCCCAGTACCAAATTCTGTCTCAGTCATCTAGAGCTGCTCCAACAGAAATACCCCAAGTGGATGGCTTTAACAAAGAGAAGTTTATTCTCTCATAGTCCAGTAAGCTACAAGTCCAAACTCAGGGTGTCAACTCCAGAGAAGGTTCTCTCTCTCTGTCGGCTCTAGAGAAAGGTCCTTGTGATGCATCAGTCTTCCCTTGGTCTGGAAGCATCTCAGCGCAGGAACCTCAGGTCCAAAGGATGCGCTCTGCTCCCAGCACTGCTTTCTTGGTGGTATGAGGTTCCTATGTGTCTCTACTTGCTTCTCTCTTTTATATCTCAAAAGAGATTGCATTAAGACACTAATCTTGTCAACCTCATCAGTATAACCTCATCACAGTGATAGAATTTACAACACATAAGTAGATCACATATAATCTTCTCAAAGCGATAGAGTTTACAGCACATAAGGAAATCACATCAGATAACACAATCATACAATACTGGGAATCATGACCTAGCCAAGTTGCTACCCACATTTTTGGGGGGACACAATTCAATCCATGACATAGCTCAACAAAAAGATGGACTATATTGGACTTATGAAAACGACTGTGACTAGAGTGAATCAAGATTTACAGAATTCTTGTGTAGAAGCTGATGGGTTCATAGACTGCGGCTGATCCAGAATCATGTGGAACACAAATTAACTACATAAGACTGAGTAAAGGAATACTATGGGTTTTATGTGGGAATATTGCTGATGTTTTAAGGTCTTACTTTCTAGATATAAGAAACCATTTTCCTTTCTCCTACATTATCTAACTAATGAGTTTAGATATTGTAACTCTTGAATTAGAAGTTCTTAATGGTACACTTAGCAAAGTTGTAAAAATCATAACCAGAAAAGTGTCTAAAATTCATTCGAGCTATGATTTTACAAAATAGAATAGCATTAAATTTTCTATTTTTTCTCTCAAGGAACAGTTTTGTGCCTTAATAGATGTATATTGCTGTGTTTGTATTAATATGCAATCTGAGACTTTGCAGACTTTGCTGTTGAGGCAAAAAGCTGTTGATGTGAAAAGTAGTTTCTGATGCTGCTTATGTATAAACAAACACCTCATGAGATTTTAAACCAGGGAGGGGCAGCTTGCCCTCAGGAAGAACATTTAGTATGTTTTAAACAGATTAACCAAAGACCTCCAATGGGAGAGGTCCATCCTGTATTATCTTGCTATTCGTGTGCTCTCTAATGGAAATTTGGTTGTCACATGTAAGTTTTTCTATACTTTCTGTTTCCTCTGGACAAACTTTGTGTGCCCAAATGGATATATATTTTTGTGTGGTAGATCCAACTGTACTAGTTTAAATGATCCCTTTCCAACTGACAGTGAATTTACATGGGCAATCTCTTGTTTAGATTCCTGGTGAATGCACGGGCAATGCACTTTGGGGGTTTTAGGATTACCTTTAAATAGTAATGATGCTAGTAAATATTAAAAAGGTAATGTTAAATTGTTACGTATTGTAAAACAAGAGTCAAAAAGAAACCCATTGGTCCAATACTCAGGCGGGGTTGGTAGGTTTAATTCTTATTATGGTATAGTTAAATTGGAGAAATCTTTAAGAAATTTATAAATCATTATGGGACAAATAACAGACGAATTTGCTCATGGAATAATAACACAACAGCAATCTCTGACCTCATTTAGCCAAGGTGACATGAGATAACAAAATAGTCTTAGATTTTTTTTTAGCACAAGAAAGTGTAATCTGTACTGTATAACAGAGGAGAAGTAAAACAGGATATACATAGAATTAGACAAGCTACTTGGGTACACACTGTAACACCCTTACAAACACCAGATTTACTTGGTTAGTTACCATCAAGAATAAATATATGAGCTAAATCACTATTGCAAGGAATAGTAATATTCTTAGTCTGCATCCTGATAGTACTGGGCATAATAAAACTTACCTTCTATTGTCTTACACATTTAAGAAGGCCTCGGGCTAAAATGATGATGTACACTGAGTCTGCTCACTTCAGCAATGTGATTGATGGGAACGTTGTTCTTACTTAAGATCTTAATGAAGAAACAGATGGTATCTGGCGGAAAACCAGAACTGTGAGTTTAAAGAGCCTGCCATGGCTGTCATCTAGGGGCTCGGCTAAGTACAGGTACTAATCATCAATATGTTATCTCCAATCTCTGGTCAAAGAAAGAGATAATATTGGAGCCATTATTCCCTGTCCTTGAGTGTAAAAAAATGTGACCCAGCTGGAGCTGGACTTATGAGGACTCATAAAGACACATCAACTGGGCACTGAGGTATAAAGACAATAGCTAGGACAATCTTGGAAAACATCTTTTAGGGAAACATTCACATAAACAGGGCATAAAAGCCACTCGTATCTTTTTCTTTTAATATTTAGTAAATAGTTGTAAATCAACAAGAGGTCAGTAGCCACAATGAAAGGCCTAGATCCAATATTTGCCCCTCCCCAAGAATATGCCAAACAATTCCGAGCTGGGCTATAGTTCAAAAGGAAATGGAGGGAATAAGGCAGAGCCTCAAGCAGCTTTGCATCAGAATCCTGTTTTCTTTGCTTGGCTTTCTCCCCCACAGTTTTGTGTTAAAAATCCTGTTTCCTTTGCTTGGAAATTATATGTAAACTCCATTGTGCCTGTGTAGTATGATTAAGAATGTTGCTGACATAACTTGTATGAACTCACTACTTGTAATCCCCTTAAAAAGGAATTTTCTCCTCGCCCTCAGAGAGCAGTCTTGGCGGCAGCAACTCCGACTGACTCCTCTCCTTGTGCAACGAAATAAAGGTGGCTTTCCTACTCTCCCACCTCGGTCTCTCATTTATTGGCCAATTTGGATCACACCGAGCAGAGCCTGGGGTTTCCACCCGGTAAAATTTCTACCCCGCTAGAAAGTAAGCTCCAAGAGTCTATGAGGAAAGCATAGCTGGGGGAGGGATGGAGAGCACAAGGAGTGGTTACTTCCTCACAAACTGTCACCTTTCCAGTAATTTTGAGATAGTATGTTGTACAATAGCTAATACTATGATTAAAAAAATTTTGAGCAAACAATGTGAAATTCAGATTGTGATGCAAACAGAAAAGTTAGTCCAAGTGGGGTACTTTTACAAGTGCTTGCTGTTCTACCAACCAAAACTGTGGGGCTTACCACTCCCCTTGTCCTGCCCCAGGATAGATACCCCTGTTGTTATAACCTGGTTACACCCTCAGGGCAGGGACCTCGTCTGTCTATACATTACAGTGCCTAGAACAGTGTCAAGCACATAGCAGGTGCTGTCAAAAACCTAAACGCACAGAGAAACACCAAAAATTAGTGTAACACAGTATATTTATTGTGAGTAGATATGATTCAAATCAGGCAGCATCAACCCAAACATATCTGGAAGGCGCTCCAAAGACGGGACAGTGAAAACAGGTTACAGGTAGTCTCCGACTTACGATGGTGTTCCATTCAGACAACTCTGCCATAAGTCGGTTCTGATGTAAGTCGAATACCTCTTTTTTTTTTTTTTTTTTAGTTTTCATTATTATTGCCTTTTATTATTAGTATCTTTATAAATTCGATCTCTGTCTGTCTTTAGGGTTGGCATGAGAATGATAACATCAGCAAATTACACGCTGCAACACTGTGCGTAATACATATTACTAATGATAAGATGGAGCCCTGGTGGTGCAGTGGTTAAGTGATACAGTTGCTGACCAAAAGATCGGCAGTTCAAATCCACCAGCTGCTCTTGGAGACCCTATGGGGCAGTTTGACTCTGTCCTCTAGGGTCACTATGGGTCCGAATTGACCCCGCGGCAACAGGTTTTTGTTTTTTCCAATGATAAGATGTACCAAAAAAAAAAAACCCTGCTCATTAAGTAAGGTTTGTCTTAACTCGAATACATCATAAGGCAGAGACTACCTGTGTAATAGGTCATTGTCATATTAATTTCTCAGGAGATAGCATCAGAACACATCCAGGCAGTTGGAGAAACAGTCACTAAGGACATGCCATACAGTTTCCAGTCAGACTCTGGGGTTCCTGCTTCTTGAAATCGGCTGCTTGTAGATAATTCTCTGGAAGAGCTCAATGCCTAAAGCAAAACGATCTCAGCGAAGCTGCTTACTAGGCTACTGTTGGACTTGAAGGTGACTTTAGGAAAACAGTCCCTTAAAGGCTCAAGGTTCAAAAGGACACCTAAGGGCAGATGGCCTGGATGGGTCACCCGTGTTCCATGAACCCAGAAATCTGGACTCCAGAAGAATCAAAATGCTTTTGTCAGTGTTCAGGGATTGTTGAGTAAATGATTCTGAAGTCAACAGTTGCAAATGTTACAGACAGCTTCTTTAGATTCGGGCTTAAAAGCACCCAGTGATTACACAAAATGTAACAATCTTTGCTGGTTACCAGGGATGGGAGGGGTGGGGGGAAATACTAAATAGGCGATAGATAAGTGGTATCTTGAGTGAAGGGTGAGACAGTACACAATACAGGGGAAACTAGTACAACTTGTACAAGGAAAGGTCATGGAAGCCCCATAGACACATCCAAACTCCTTGAGGGACTGAATTGCTGGGAGGAGGGCTCTGGGGACCATGGTCTCAGGGACCATCTAGCTCATTTGGCATGACACAGCTTATAAAGACAATGCTCTACATTCTACCTTGGTGAGTAGTGTCTGGGGTCTTAAAAGCCTGTGAGCGGCCATCTAAGATACTCCACTGGTCTCATCCCTTCGGGAGCAAGGGAGAATGAAGAGAACAGGATACAAGGAAAAGATTAGTCCGAAGGACTAATTGTCCACAGCTACCAAGGCCTCCACCGGACTGAGTCCAGTACAGCTAGATGGTGCCCGGCTACCACCACTGACTGCTCTGACCAGGATCACAACAGAGGGTTCTGGACAGAGCTGGAGAAGGATGTAGGACATAATTCTAACTCACAAAAAAAAGACCAGATTTACTGGCCTAAAGGGGACTGGAGAAACCCCGAGAGTATGGCCCCCAGACACCCTTTTAGCTCAGTGGTGAAGTTATCTCTGAGGTTCACCGTTCAGCCTGGGAGTGGACAGCCCCGTAAAACCAAATGAGACTAATGAGGTACAGGAGTCCAGTGACAAAGGCCAGAAGGCAGAAGGGGACAAGGAAGCTGGTGATAGGGAGCCCAAGGTTGAGTAAAGATATTGTTGATGTGTTTTGAGATTGTTAACCATTGTCATAGGGCAACATTTATAGTAACTGTTAAATGAGAAACTATTTTGTTCTGTAAGCCTTCATCTAAAGTGTGAATAACAGCACAATTGGAAGAGCATAGTCGATGTCATTGAACTGTGCGTGTAGAAATTTTTGAAATGGTGTATCTTTGGCTATGTGTATTTTCACCAGAAAAAAAGGTTGAGAAATTAGAGGTTTGACATGCTGTGGGGTTGTTAACCAATGTCATAAAACAATATGTGTACTACTATTTCATGAGAAACTATTTGTTCTGTAAGCCTTCACCTGAAGTACAATTAAAAAAAAAAAAAAAGCATCCCGTGATTTTGACATGCAGGTCATTGGTAACCTCAGTGGGGGCACTTTCGGTTGAGTATTGGCAAAATGGCTAGATTGCAGGGAGTTAAGAAAGGAATAGAAAGAGAGGAGAGGAAGTGGAGCCAGGGAGACTGCTCTTTCTAGAAGCTTGGTCACACAGGGAAGGAAGAACAGAATAGTTACTACAAGAAGACGTAGGATGAAGGCAGAGTTTTGTTTTGTTTCAACAGGTAGCTACTTTGACTTTTTTTTTTTTTAAGTGACTAGTGACTAGAACCAGTGGTGAAAGAAGAGTTGAAGATGTGCAAAAGGGAATAGATACCTGACAGTGTGTGGACAAGAGACAAGAGGAGGTCAAGCAAGTATACCCAAACCAAACCAAACCCATTGCTGTTGAGGCGATTCTGACTTACGGTGACACTATAGGACAGAGTAGAACTGCTCTACAGGGTCTCCAAGGCTGTAATCACTAAGGAAGCAGACTGACACTTCTTTCTCCTGCAGAGCAGATGGTGTGTTCAATCTCTGACTTTTTAGTTAGCAGCTGAGCACTTCACCACTGCGGCACCAGGGCTCCAAGCACGTATTGTTGTTGTTGTTAAGTGCCGTGGAGTCGGTTCTGACTCATAGCAACACTACGTACAATACAAAGAAACACTACCCGGTCCTGTGCCATCCTCATAATCTTTGCTATGTATGAGTCCACTGTTGCAGCCACTGTGTCAATCCATCTCATCAAGGGTCTTCCTGTCATCGAGGGTCTTCCTGTTTTTCACTGACCCTCTACCTTACCAAGCATGATGTCCTTGCTCTATCTTGAGACAATTTTCTCAGATCTCTGAAAGCATATCTAACGCAAAAGCATTGTCGGTATTACTTACTACCTAGAAAAATTTCCTGAAGACCCTGTTTAAACTGCTCTTCCAGCCAAATTGCTGTCCCTATTCTCTTCTTCCTTCCCCACAAAAGTCTCCTCCTGCATCTTAGCCACAAAATCTCTGGCCTGATCTGTGAGGCTGCTCCCCCAAATCACACTCTACTAGGCAAAACAAAAGCTGGAGGAAACAAAGAAATTTCTGCAAAACAAAAGTCCCAGTTTATAGCCATTATTCTTAATTATGCTCTAGAAGCCACAGTTCAGAGGCACAGCGAGGGTAACAAGTGCCCAGTGGCAATCTCTAAGTTTGTGTCCCCCCATTCCCCTTTGTCTATGAGTGGGGTGATTGGCTGGCCGGCCAAGTCTGGAGCCCCCTTGGAGTTGTGCCCAGGGGAAAATACCCCCTCTAACCCCCTTGCTATTCCTCTTCCACAGTTCAGCATCACTCTACCACACCTAAATACAGAATAAGACAGTTTCTCAAAGTTTGTCAGCTGACCTCCTACATCAGAATCTCCTGTGGCCTGAGAATCATAAACCGGAACATGTTTGACTTGTGACTTTTTAAGACATGCTTTAGGTAGTTATGGGGCTCTGGTGGCGCAGTGGTTAAGAGCTCAGGCTGCTAACCAAAAGGTTGACAGTTCGAATCCATCAGCCGCTCCTTGGAAACCCTATGGGGTAGTTCTATCCTGTCCTATAGGGTCGCTATGAGTCGGAATCCACTGGACGGCAACAGGTTTGGTTTAGTTAGGTAGTTATGGGTAATTATTATGAACAGAATGCTTAGTTTTGAGGCCACAATATATCTATAGCTGCACACTGCCTTATTAGCATTTCAGTTTTATTTCTGTCTCTTATGATTTACACTGTATTTCATCAAAATCTTGAATGTGGGAGATTTTATTTACCTATGTCTGGTGCCACCTAGTGGACATCATCTCATAAACAGCTTTGAGTCTAGGATTTTTACCTATGTGTCAATAGTGCTAATGAAGATGAAGACAATTAACATTAATTGCATGGTTATTATTTGTTATTTGGTTAGGTGTGATGCTAATCTATTTAAATTCATTGCTAATTTAATCTCCGAAACCACATTATAAGGTAGGAACAATTGTCCTCATTTTACCGATAATGGAAACTGAGATGAGCAAAAACTGTGAACTGCCTAAAACCACTCAGGAAGTAAGTGGCAGAGCTAAAATTCGAGATTCCAGGCTCTTAAACTACTATGCCAAAACATTCAGTCACTTCTATTAATGAAAGAAATCAGTACGGTGTGTTTGTATGATGGGTAGTGAGTGGATGTTAATGGTATAGTTTAATTCCCTGGAGATAGTTGAAAAGAATTTAAGTATTAGCAGGTTCCAAGGAAGCAGCTTGTTTGTCCCTTGGAGTATTCAGAAGGGGCCAAATAAGTGTCCTGCACTTACTTGGACACTGAACAGACAAGATTTGTCTGAATTCCTCTGCTGCCCTAGGCAAGGGTGAAGGTGGACTAGGTCATCATCTTATTGCCTCTTATTGCAGAAGGTATGCAAACATTCACAACAAATGGGAAGCCTAAGGCAAGGCAAAGACTGACAGTCTCCCCCTCCACATCAAATTAAAACAAGTTGCCTCTGAGCCAATTCCAATTCGTGGTGACCCCATGTATGTGAGAGTAGAACTATGCTCCGCAGGGTTGTGTAAAGGAATATAAAAAAATTGAGGTAACTGATAAGATTTGAAATGGCTGGCTTGAGGTTTGGGTACGATTCCTTGGTTGCTAGTTCCCTTTACATCCTAACAACAACCATCTTCTGTGCTGTTTCTAAGAGAAATGTCCAGTAATGATGACGTAATTACCCTGCACAACCCCACCCCCACCCCATCATATACCCTTATAATTACCACACTGTAACCAATCTAAGAAAGACAGGGATATCCTTTTAAGACAATAGCCACAGGAGCTTCTGTTACAGAGGGTCCTGCCTTACGAGTTCCTGTCATAGGAAGTCCCATCTTACAATCATCTACTACCAATCAAGCAATGTCTTTCATTGATCTAAGCCTGTAATTACCAACCAAGTAATGTCTTTTGATGACCTAAGTTTGTAAATACCAAACAAGTAATGTGCTTCATGTTCTTTGTTCCCTCCTTATAAAATGACACTGCTGATTCACCATTTTGGATTTCTGGGTTTTATCACATGGAATTCAGTCTATCTCTGGCTCAAATTGTGTCTTTACTTTCAACGAATCTCTTGATTTTACTTTAATCAGAGTAGAGGTAACTACCCTTAGACATTCTTTGGTGTACGCTTGTAGGATTTGGTGTAGTCAGCAGGATTTTGAAGGCATATTATCTTCTGCATGCCTAAGAAGTCGTGGAACCAGCTTGCCTTGGTACCAGCAAGGGTCCCTTGTGGCTAACACTGTCTCCTCAAATTTTCTGGGTTTGCTGGAGGTAAGCCTCTCAGATTGGAGCCTCCACTTATTGCAAAGATGGCTATTTTAGAGATTTATTGGTTATCATTTCTCTATACTTTCATTTTCTGCTCGTCTCCTGAGCATCTCGCTGGTTTCATTACCAAATTAAGTTTGGTGGGACTGCCATCTCATGGCCAGTCTATTTTACTGAACTCCTCCCCTCCTTCTTTTTCTGGTGCACCATAGTTTTTGTGTGCATTTAGGTCTTTAACACTTGCAAGTTTCTCCATAAGATGAGGAATGTCGCTTCAAAGACTGAAGCAGGACCCCTTAAAGGAACTCCTGGAGATTATATAACTAAGCATTATGCCCCTGGTTCAGCC
This sequence comes from Trichechus manatus latirostris, assembly GCF_000243295.1. Classification (NCBI taxonomy): domain Eukaryota; kingdom Metazoa; phylum Chordata; class Mammalia; order Sirenia; family Trichechidae; genus Trichechus; species Trichechus manatus. The sequence goes on along the minus strand of NW_004444032.1, from coordinate 7,758,427 downwards.
TGGTATTAGGCCACTGGCATACACTTAAAGAGGAAAATTTAAAAGATCAATGGCCATCATGGGGGTTGTTTGATTTAACTAACTTAAATTTTCTGCACAGTGAATTAGAGGTTAAGGGCTTATGAATAAAACTAAAGCAATGGAAGGCATTTTGTAATTGGTACTTGGAAGCTTCCAAAAGAAATCATAATGATAAATTCACCCCCTTTCAGGAGACGGAGCCCTGGTGGTACAGTTGTTAAGAGCTATGGCTGCTAACCAAAAGGTTGGCAGTTCAAATCCCCCAGCCGCTCCTTGGAAATCCTATGGAGCAGTTCTACTCTGTCCTATAGGGTTGCTATGAGTCAGAATTGACTCAAAGGCAATGGGTTTGGGTTTTTTGGGTTTTTTCAGGAGACTGCTTCAAAACAAGCTAAACAAATTAAAGTATTACAGTGTCAGAGCTCTGTAACCTTGATGACTACCTACCCGGCAGCAGCCCCTATACCTTCCTTTCCCAAAATGACCCCCTTTCCTAAAATAGCTCCCTTTCCCAAAATAGCTCCATATCCAAAAATGACTTCCTTTCCCAAAATGGTGAAGTCTCCAGTGTCTGTAGTCTACCCCCAGCTTCCAAAGCCCAGCTCACTTCTTTTCTCTCTGCCCCTCCAGTAGTTATTTTCCTGTACCCCTCTTTACCTATCTACTTCACTGGAACCCCCCTACAGAATCTCCCTATTATCTCAAGGAACTTCTAGAAGAAGGTAAAACCTGTTTGTGAAATGCCTTTTGAAATTAAACATCTTGAAGATGCTCAGAAGCCACAACTTACTTTTACTCCCTGGTCAAAAACAGAACTTTGTGCTATTGTTAAGGAATTTCCCAACCCTCATGAAGATCCTCAAACACTCACTCAGGAATTTAGAATCTTAGCTGATACCTATGAACCTGGTCTGGTAGACTTATATAATTTAATAAATTCACTGATAAGGCCAGGTGACGCTAAAAGGTAGATTGAAAAGGCTTGATGGAAAAATCTTACAGAATCTTTAACCATCCGGCCTAACATTCCTGGCATGGAACTAATAGGACAGATCAGAACTATTGTCACAAACCTTATCAAAGCTATCCCAAAGATTTTCCCCTGAAAAATAGACTGGACCAAGGTTTCGGGGTTACAAACAAAATAAAGATGAAAATATTTGATTATAGACTAAACTTTTTCAAGAACATGCCAGTTTAAAGCTAGAAGAGTCTGGATCCCATATTGCTTTCAATTCCTTTTTTGTCAATCGCCTCCATCTGAAGCTTGGTGAGTTACTCAAATGCCATAAATTAGATTGGGAATATGAAAACACTTCACAGTTAGTCACCTGTGATCATTAAGATTGTGTGTCAATTTGGCTGGACCATGATTCTCAGTGGTTTGGCAGTTATGATGATGTAGCTTGGCAGTCATATGATGAAGTGATCACTTCTATGATGAGATTTGGTATAATGTGATCACCTCCATGATGGGCTCTTCTGTGAGTAGCCATTGAGTTGAAAGGGAGTTTCCTTGGGGGTGTGGCCTGCATCAAATATAAACGGACTTTCTGGCAAGGTTCATGGGCTTTTGCTCACTCTGGATCCTGAAGCTGGCTCCTGTTCATATGACCTCCAGTTCTTGGGAATTGAGCTAGCAGCTTACCTGTGGTCTTGCCTGCTGATCTTGGGATTCGTTGATCTTCCCAGCCTGTGAGAAAGAGCCCTGCTGTCCGACAGGTCAATCTTGGGTTCCCCAGCCTCTGCAAGTATGTGAATCAGGAGAAGCCTCTATCCTGACCCACGGACTTGGGATGTTCTAGCCACTACAACCACATGAGCCATTTCCTTGATATAAAGCTTTCTCTACATATATTTATATGTTTTACTAGTTATGCTTCTCTAGAGAACCCAGTGTAAAACATTTAGTACTGAGAGTGGTTCTAGAGAAACAAAATTGTAAGGATGAGTTTTCTAAATTGGTTCTCAAGTCTGGTTAGTCTTAAAGATGCTGATGACTCTGTTTCCAGTAGTAAAGAGGGCACTGCTCTATGGAACTGGGAATCATGACCTAGCCAAGTTGCTACTCACGTTTTTTGGGGGACACAATTCAATCCATAACACCTTCCTACAATTTTGTCATAATGAGAAGTTTAAGGAAGCTGGTTGGTTAGTCCTACTTTCACTAGACAAAGTAGTGAAAGAAAGAAATGAGCTCAGGGCTTCAGAGTCAAAGCTCAAGAGCCACATAAATGATTTCAAAGTTTCCACTTGTCCCTTGAAAGAAAACCTTATTTCTTGTAGTGACAGTGCTGATTTTGCCAAAAACCAAACCCAGAGTCTTATAATAAGAGCAGTTGAATTACAAAGCCAACACAATTCCCAATCTTGAGTGGTGTCTCAAGTTAAAGTGAGGGCACTGATTGGGAAGAAATGGGACTTGATTATTGGGAAGCTGGGGACACTGAGCCTCTAAATTCCCTTGAATCACTCCTGCCAACAGAACCAGCCCTCTCATTCCTATCTGAAGAGATTGCTCCATCTTTGTCTGCTAAGCCACCCTCCCTAGTAAAGCCATTAGCCCCTCCATCTCCAGCTGATGAGATTAACCAGCTGTGTCTGAAGAGCCTTTGTCTGAGCCATTGCCTGGGACATTGCCTGTAGTAGATACCTTACAAGACAATGCTGCACATTCTAAAAACAAATCCCCACCACCAATTTTGGATTCTAGACCTGCAACTAGACTTAAATCCCAGTGAACCCCAAAAGGTGAAGTACAAAGTACCAAGGAGGTACAGTACACTCCAAAAGAATGGCTTGATTTTTCTAATATGTACAAACAGAAACCTGGGGAATATGTATGGGAATGCTATTAAGGGTGTGGGATAATGGTGCAAGGAACATAAAGATGGATCTGTCTCAGTTTATTGATTGGGACTACTAAGCACAGGTTCTTCATTCAGTGTTTCAGCTCAAGAGGTTAGGAAATAATCTAGTAGTTTATTTGGTTGAGTCACTGAAGCATGGATTACATGGTGACCTATGCTAAATCAAATCAAAGTACCAGACCTGCCTTGGTATACTGTAGAAGAAGGTATCCAAAGGCTTAGGGAAATTGGCATGTGAGACTGGATTTATCAGATCACACCCACGGACCCATACATGGAGTGCCTAGAGGACACACCTTTTACCACAAAGGTGAGGAACAAGTTTGTGAAAGGCTAAAGTACACCAATTAAAAAAAAAAAAATTGTGAAGGGAGCCCCAGCATCCTTAACGACTGCTGTGGTTGCTATTTTATGTAAGTCAGATTTGATGGTGGGCGCTGCCCTAACAGAATTAAGACACCTAATTACAATGAGGTTGATTTGACCCCGTGGTGGTAGGGCCCAAGTGATGGCATTCCATCGTCAAAGACAAGGTGGGTGTGGTTACTGTAATGGACAGCGGAGTCAACAGAATATTCTGAGTCGTATGGACTTACAGCGTTGGCTTCTTAATCATGGTGTCCCTAGGACTGAAATAGATCGGAAATCTACTAAATATTTACTTGATCTGTTGTGATGGTTAAGATTGTATGTAAACTTGGCCAGGCCATTATTTTCAGTGTTTTAGAAGTTGTATAATGTGATCACCCCCATGATGGAATTGCCTGAGTGGTACTGGCAGAGGCAGGGCCTGTGGCAGCTCACTGCCCCCTCAGTTTCATCTCTCTGCCTTCCACTGGTTACTTTCTGCTTGCTCGCCTTGCCAAGGTTTTTGGCTTGTTGCAGACTCAGCAGCTGCCTCTCATTGTCTCCCCTCCAGTTCTTGGGACTTGAGCTAGCATCTTATCTGTTGATCTTGGAATTCCTTGAACTACTCAGCCTGCGAGCAAGAGTCCAGTTCCCCGACCTGCTGACCATGGGTTCGCCAGCCCCTGCAGCTATATGAATCAGGAGATACCTTGCAGTCTTATCTGCTGATCTTGGAATTCATTGACCTTCACAGCCTGTGAGCAGGAGCCCCTCTCCGACCTGCCGACCTTGGGTTCACCAGCTTCTGTGGCTCAGTGAATTGGGAGAGGCCTCTACTTTGATCCATGGGTTTAGGGTGTTTTAGCCTCTACAATTGTGTGAGCTATTTCCTTGATATAAATCTATATATAATTTATATGCTTTACTGGTTTTGCTTCTCTAGAGAACCCAGCCTAAAACATCTGTACAAGTGGAAGACATCTTGGTCAAGTGAACAGCAGCCTAACTCAAATCTGCAGAATAGAGAGGTCACGGCCTCTCAATCAATTCCCAGACTTGCATGAGTTTAAATACCCACAATCCCTTGAATGAAAAGGAGGCCAGGTCCCCTTGAGGAAGGACTCCAATTAACTGCCAAAAACTTACACTGTAAATCTTTCTCCTAGCCTTACCCAAAGGGATATTTTATGAGAGTGACTGTTCACTGGGGAAAAGGAAATAATCAGATTTTTGGGGATTACTGGATACTGGCTCTGAACTGACATTAATTCCAGAAGAACGCAAAATGTCACTGTGGCCCACTAGTCAGAGTGGGAGGCATATGGAGGTAGTTATTAATGGAGTATTAGCTCATGTCCATCTCACGGTAGGTCCACTGGGTCCCCGAACCCATCCTGTAGTGATTTCCGCAGTTCCAAAATGCATAATTGGAATAATATATTAAGAAACTGGCAGAATACCCATATGGGGTCCCTGACAAATGGAGTAAGGGCTATTATGGTAGGAAAAGCCAAGTGGAAACCATTTATAACTGCCACTACCTGGGAAAATAGTAAACCAAAGGCAAGACCACATTCCTGGAAGGACTGCAGAGATTACTGCCACCATCAAGGACTTGAAGGTGTAGGGGTGGTGATTCCCACCACATCCCCATTCAACTCACCTATTTGGCCTGTGCAAAAAACAGATGGGTCTTGGAGAATGACAGTGGATTATCAAAAACTTAACTAGGTGGTGATTCCAATTGCGGCTGCTGTTCCAGATGTAGTTTCACTGCTTGAGCAGATTAATACATCTGCTACGTGGTATGCAGCTGTTGATCTGGCTAATACCTTTTTCTCCATACCTGTTTTGAAGGACCACCAGAAGTAGTTTGCCTTCAGCTGGCAAGTCCGAGTGTGCTACTCCAACCTATATATCAAGTGACTCGAAATCCTTCAAGTTTTGAGCGGGGCCCAGACCAAGAGAAGGCTCTGCAATAGGTTCAGGCTTCTGTGCAAACGGCTCTGCCACTTTGGTCATATAATCTGACTGATCTAATGGTACTTGAAGTGTCAGTGGCAGATAGAGATGCTGTTTGGAGTCTATGGCAGGCCCCTATTGGTGAATCATAGCACAGACCCTTAGGATTTTGGAGCAAAGCACTGCCATCCTCTGCAGATAACTAGTCTCCTTTGGAGAAACAGCTTTTGGCTTTTTACTGCGCCTTAGTAGAGGGTGATATCTTAACCATGGGTCACCAAGTCACCATGCAACCTGAGCTGCCTATCATGAACTGTGTGTTGTCAGACCCACAAAGCTGTAAAGTTGGATGTGTACATTAACACTCCATCATTACATGGAAGTAGTATATATGAGATCAGGCCTGACCAGGACCTGAAGACACAAGTAAGTTGCTTGAAGAAGTGGCCCAAATGCCCATGGTCTCTACTCCTGTCCTCTTACCTTCCATCTTCCAGTCTGCACCTATGGCCTCATGGGGAGTTTCTTAAGATCGGTTGACTAAGAGAAAACTCATGCCTGTTTTACATATGGTTCTGCACAATATGCAGGAACCACTCCAAGGTGGACAGTGGCAGCACTACAGCCCCTTTCTGGAACCTCCCTGAAGGACAACGGTGAAAGGAAATCCTCCCAATGGGCAGAACTTCCAGCAGTGTACCTGGTTGTTCATTGTGCTTGGAAGGAGAAATGGCCAGATATACGATTGTATACTGATTCATGGTTGTGGCCAATGGTTTGGCTAGATGGTCAGGGACTTGGAGGGAACATGAATGGAAAATTGGAGACAAGGATTTATGGAGATATGTGGATAGACTTCTGTAAATGGGCCAAAGAAGTGAAGATATTTGTGTCTCATGTGAATGCTCATCAAAGGGTAACCTTGGCAGAGGAGAATGTTAATAATCAAGTGGATAGGATAACACGATCTGTGGACACCAGTCATCCTCCTCCCCCAGCTACTCCCATCATTGCCCAATGGGTTCATGAACAAAATGGCCATGGTGGCAGAGATGGAGGTTATGCATGGGCCCAGCAGCATGGACTTCCATTCACCAAGGCTGACTTGGCTACAGCCACTGCTGAGTGCCCAGTATGCCAGCAGCAGAGACCAACACTGAGCCCCCAATATGGCACCATTCCTTGAGGTGATCAGCCAGCAACCTGGTGTCAGGTTGATTGCACTGGACCACTTCTATTACAGAAAGAGCTGTGTTTTGTTCTTACTGGAACAGACAGTTTCTCTGGATATGGATTTGCATTCCCTACACGTAATGCTTCTGCCAAAACTACCATCTGTGGACTTATAGAATGCCTTATCCACTGTCATGGTATCCCGCACAGCATCGCCTCAGATCAAAGGACTCACTTCACAGCAAATGAAGTACGGCAATGGGCCAGTGCTCATGGAATTCACTGGTATTACTATGTTCTCCGTCATCCTGAAGCAGCTGGCTTGACAGAATGATGGAATGGCCTTCTAAAGACACAACTACGGTGCCAGCTAGGTGGCAATACCTTGCAGGATAGGGCAATGTTCTCCAGAATGCTGTATATGCTCTAAAGCAGCGTCCAATATATGGTGCTGTTTCTCCCATAGCCAGGATTCATGGATCCAGGAATCAAGGGGTGGAAATAGGAGTGGCACCACTTAGTACTATCCTTAGTGACCCCTCAAAAAATTTTTGCTTCCTGTCCCTGCAACCCTGTGCTCCTTTGGTCTAAAGGTCCTGGTTCCAAAGGGAGGAATGCTCCCACCTGGAGACATGTCACTGATTCCACTGAACTGGAAGCTACTAATACCACCTGGTCATTTTGGGCTTCTTATGCTTCTGGATCAACAGCCAAAGAAGGGAGTTACCATATAGGCTGGTATGACTGATCCTGATTATAAGAGAAAATTGGATTGATATTACATAATGGAGGTAAAGAAGAATATGTCTGGAATGCAGGTGATCACTTAGGGTGTCTGTTAGTACTATGATGCCTAGTGATTAAAGTCAATGGAAAACTACAGCAACCCTATTTTGACATTACTACTAACGGCCCAGATCCTTCAGGATTGAAGGTTTGGGTCACACAACCAGACAAAGAATTATATCCTGGTAGTTTTGGTAATTATATTATGCCAATTGTTACATTCAAGAAGAGACTCTGAAGCTTGTTCTTGAACGTTGAGTAGCTAAAGCAAAAGGAAGAAATGATGAAGTAAAAGAACTGAACAGAAGATTTCAAAGGGTGGCTCGAGAAGACAAAATAAAATAATATAATGATATGTGCAAAGAGGTGGAGATAGAAAACCAAAAGGGAAGAACACGCTCGGCATTTCTCAAGCTGAAAGAACTGAAGAAAAAATTCAAGCCTCGAGTTGAAATAGTGAAGGATTCTATGGGGAAAATATTAAACGATGCAGGAAGCATCAAAAGAAGATGGAAGGAATGCACAGAGTCACTATACCAAAAAGAACTGGTTGATGTTCGACCAATTCAAGAGGTAGCATAGATCAGGAACTGATGATACTGAAGGAAGAAGTCCAACCTGTACTGAATGCATTGGTGAAAAACAAGGCTACAAGAACTGATGGGATATCAGCTGAGATGTTTCAACAAACAGATGCAGTACTGGAAGTGCTCACTCGTCTATGCCAAGAAATTTGGCCAACTGTCTGGAAGAGATCAATATTTATGCCTATTCCCAAAAAAGGTGATCCAACCAAATGTGGAAATTATCTAACAATATCATTAATATCACACGCAGGTAAAATTTTGCTGAAGATCAAGTGGCTGCAGTAGTATATCCACAGGCAACTGCCTGAAATTCAGGTTGGATTCAGAAGAGGACATGGAACCAGGGATATCATAGCTGATGTCAGATGGATCCTGGCTGAAAGCAGAGAATAGCAGAAAGATGTTTACCTGTGTTTCATTGACTATGCAAAGGCATTCGACTGCATGGATCATAACAAATTATGGATAACATTGCGAAGAATGGGAATTCCAAAACACTTAATTGTACTCATGAGGAACCTGTACACAGATCAAGAGGTAGTCGTTTGAACAGAACAAGGGGATACTGCATGGTTTAAAGTCAGGAAAGGTTTGCTTCAGGGTCGTATCCTTTCACCATACTTATTCAATCTGCATGTTGAGCAAATAATCCGAGAAGCTGGACTATATGAAGAAGAAAGGGGCATCAGGATTGGAGGAAGACTCATTAACAACCTGCGTTATGCAGAAGACACAACCTTGCTTGCTGAAAGTGAAGAGAACTTTAAGCACTTACTGATGAAGATCAAAGACTACGGCCTTCAGTATGGATTACACCTCAACATAAAGAAAACCAAAATCCTCACAACTGGACCAATAAGCAACATCATGATAAACGGAGAAAAGATTGAAGTTGTCAAGGATTTCATTTTACTTGGATCCATAATCAACACCCATGGAAGCAGCAGTCAAGAAATCAAAAGACACATTGCATTGGGCAAATCTGCTGCAAAAGACCTCTCTAAAGTGTTGAAAAGCAAAGATGTCACCTTGAAGACTAAGGTGTGCCTGACCCAAGCCATGGTATTTTCAACTGCATCCTACGCATGTGAAAGCTGGACAATGAAAAAGGAAGACTGAAGAAGAATTAACGCCTTTGAATTGTGGTGTTGGCGAAGAGTATTGAATATACCATAGATTGCCAAGAGGACGAACAAATCTGTCTTGGAAGAAGTACAACCAGAATGCTCTTGGAAGCAAGGATGGTGGGACTACGTCTTGCATACTTTGGACATGTTGTCAGGAGGGATCAGTCCCTGGAGAAGGACATCATGCTTGGTAGCAGGTCAGCGAAAAAGAGGAGGACCCTCAGTGAGATGGATTGACACAGTGGCTGCATCAATGGGCTCAAGCATAACAACAATTGTGAGCATGGTGCAGGACCAGGCAGTGTTTTGTTCTGCAGTTCATAGGGTCGCTATGAGTTGGAACCGACTCAACGTCACCTAACGACAACAACAACAATTGTTGCTTTTGAACTAAATTGTTTAAATGAGGGCTTCAACTGTTTTTGAATTTTTCTTTGTTGTCAGGATAATAATTTTTATTTGTGGGTATTTTGATGGTTTGAATAATCTAACTCATCTGTAGTGCAATCTTCTGACCATTACAGTCTTTTTTGCTTAATTTGAATTTATAACTTGCCATTGCTTTTGAAATAGCTTTTGGTTTTATAAACTCAGACTTATAGGATGGAAAAAATTTAGCTGTAGAGGTACTAGAAATTTGTTTTCTTATTACCGTATTCATTTTTATTGTCATTGGATCCAAATGTGGGGTATTATTCCTTGTTTTGATATATTGTTCTTCCCCTGAGAGCTCAGACCTCTTTTTAGAAGTACTACTTTTAGAAAATAGTTATATTTCTTATGACCTATCTGGGATTGGAATCCATATTAGTTCTTTGGTTTTAAATTCTAATCATATATTTTATGACTGTTACCACCATTTATATTATATTAACCCCTTGCTATTAATGCCAGTCACAGTTTAATTTAGTAAGACACAAGAATATTGAAATAACGTTGTCCCTTTTTATCATTAGCATTCTAATTATATTTTTCGTTTATTGGTTAATAGCCTTTTTATCCTCCTTTATACCATTCACTGCTGAAATTTATTTTATCATCACTATTATTTGTATGCTAGTAGTCCTTGTCTATTTCTTTTGGGCTATATTTCTCCACTATGAAGCCCTTCTTAGACTTTCTGCCCATACTTCTGCTCAACGCAGCTCCTGTTAATTCTTGGCATGAGAATGCCTTTGTGAAGCTCACTCAGGCAGTTGCACGATCCACAAATCTTACTGAATGCTGGATCTGTCATCCTTTACCCAAAACTGCATATGAGAACTCATATCCATTAGTTACTCCCATACTGAATTATAGTTTTGTTCCTCCTGATACTATCAATTTAACATCATCTCTAGGTAAGCCATACGTGTGAGACTGTTGTGTCCTCTTGAGATACTGACTCAACCCCAGGTCCCATGATTCAATCTGACTCGAATTACAATTAAAGAGTGTTCCAGAATACCCTGGACCTCATTTTCAGATTGTGAAAATGAACCGTTAATTTCATATAATGCCTCTCATAGATATTGAAATGCAGCTTTTTCAGGAAATTTAACAGCATGTCTACAGGGAAAAAGGTCTTTTTGTGCCCAAATGTGGAATTGGCTAAGGTTAGGGCAACTGTCTATTTGCAACAACTCCTTAATAGAGAATTGGCTTGAACAGATGAATCAAACCATTCCTCTCCCAGGTAAAGATGCCAGGACTGGCATAATATGTGTCCCATATAGTGACGTATTTTTATGTGAAGGATCAAGATATCCCACCTTTGCCATTCTGAATCAAAACAATGAGTCCTATACCTGGGCTTTATCTGGTTTGGATGGTTGGAATATGATAGGCCAATCTATCTTAGGCCATATAGGAATCCCTTTAGACATTCATTCTTACAATGAGAGTTTACATTGGACTGACCACCTGAAAATATTACAAAGGAGGAGAAACAAATGATCAAGAGATCAGCAAGGGAGAGATGGAGGGAACCCTTAAAGGAGTTCCCTGGTTTAGGTTACAGTTTTTTGAGGATAGTTTTCCCTTGGTACAGAGTAGGAGATTTAGAACACACCATCCATAACATCTCCAGAACCACAGAAGGAATAGCACGTGATGTTGCCAATGCTATGATTGCTCAAGAGCAATAACTGAACTCACTTGCCAAAGTAGTTTTAAATAACTGAATTGTCCTAGATCTCCCACTAGCCCAGCAAGGAGGATTCTATGCTATAGCTAACACCTTTTCCTGCACCTGTTTCAACACCTCAGGAGAGGTAGAACAAGATATCAAACTAATTCACCAGAAGGCTACTTGGCTCCATATACCTCCACCCTCAGACTTCCCTTTTCCAGATATTTTCAGCTGGCTACCCTCAGGTGTTGGATTATGGATTAAGTATATATTGTCAACCAGATTGATAACACTCATTGTCAGTGTAATAATTGTAGGGACTATTAAATATTGTATGAAACTTTTGACAAATGCCATTACCCAAAAGACCAATTTAATGCCTATGAAAAGAATAAAGTACATTGACAATACTTATATTTCAGTCACAGTTTAATTTAGTAAGACACAAGAATATTGAAATAACTTGAGCCCACTCCTTGAGTAAGCCTCTAATGTGTCCTGCCCTGCACTAACCTTCAAATAGTAAAACCAGAGAAGCAAGAGTCTAAAGCTATGGCATGGTGAAGATGTCAAATAGTGCCTACCTACTTTTTCACAATATTCTGCTACTATTGATAGCTGCAATTCATAGTTTGATCTCCTTTTCCTTGAATCCACAGTCAATGCCCCTGGAAACAACAACCAAGAAATCAAACAACATGTTACATTTGGACAAATCAGCTGCAAAAATCTTTTAAAAATGTTAAAAAGCAAAGATGTCACATTGGGGAGTAAGGTGCACTTGACCGAGACCGTAATATTTTCAACTGCCTCATATGCACATGATAGTTCGATGGTGAATAAGACCGAAGAAGAACTGATGCCCTTGTATTAGGGTATTGGTGAAGAATATTAAATATGCTGTGGACTGCCAGAAGAAGGAAAAAAAAACCTGTCTTGAAAGAAGTACAGCCAGAATGCTCCTTAGGAGAGAGGATGGTGCAAGACCAGGCAGGGGTTCATTCTGTTGTGCATGGAGTCACTATGAGTTAGAACGGACTTGATGGCATCTAACAATAATAACCTTTTCACACACATAGCATCTGAGGTCTTAGAGACTTATTAAATAAGCAGCCATCCAGAATAAACATATGCTCAAAGTCCATGCAGAAGAAAGCCATCTTTCAGAATGTGGTCAGTGAACCGATCAAAGAATTTCTTTCAAAATCCTTGATCAAAAGGAGGGAATTGTAAGGAAATTAAAAAAAAATTGAGGTACCTGATAAGATCTGAAATGCCTGGCTTGAGCTTTGAGAATGACTCCTTGGTTGCTAGCTCCATTTTCACCCTAACAAAAGCAATCTTCTGTGCTGTTTCTAAGAGAGGAATATCCGGTAATGATGATGTAACTACCCTAGACTAAACCTGCCTCATTAACATAACAAATACAGCCCATTCCCAAATGGAATTATAAACACAGGCATGGAGGTTAGGATTTACAACATATGTTTTGGGGGAACATAATTCAATCCATAATACTATTTTTAAAAATTAACACAATACATTTGCATTATTTAAAAAATTCAAATAAGAGATGTGATCAGCAAAATCCAGATTATGGTGAAATCCTACAGACCAGGTTTCTTCAACAAAGAAATTTAAAAAAAAAGAAAAGGTGGGGAGAGTTTATAGATTAAAAGAGATTTGAAAAACATAACAACCAATCACAACCTGGGGATCTTAATTGGATTCTGACTCAAACAAACAAAAAAATAACATTATGAGAAGGTAGAGTACTGAAAACTGACTGGATATTTAATAATATTAAGAAATTATTTTCATTGTTTTTTTGGTGTGATAATGGCACCTAATGTGCCTATATTATCTTTTAGAGATTCATACCTAAATATTTACCCTTACCTGAGTTGACTCAAAAAGTTCATCAATTGCAGAGTTTAATATATTGAGTTAATATTTATGGTAGTAATACTGAACAAACACTGTATGTTCATAACTCTGAAACCCCACCTAAATTTACCATAGTTTTAAACTTATGTTCTTCAATGGTTCAACTCACCAAAATGTGGGTTAAAAAAAAAAAGCCAAATAAAATGATTTTCAAAAAATGAATAAAAATACAAAGATGGAATTCTAAGAATCACCCCAAACCAGTCTATCCGAGAAATAACTATTAATGCCAAGTGAACAGCATACCCAGCTTTCTCTCTATATATGAGTAGATAAGTAGCAATATTTTTACAACAATAGGATGGCAATGCAAGGCTTGTGAATCCTCAGACCCTTTCCTGCCCTGCCTCTGCTCTGTCTGCACAGGGTTTGGCCCCTGCAGCTGCATTTCCCTGGCTCCTGTGCCAACTGTCATCTGACTGGGGTCAACCAATGGGAGACTGGTAGGAGACTACAGGGCAGGAGAAAGGTAGAAGCCAGGGTTATAGCCCCAGCAGTTGCATCTCCTCTGGCCCCCAGTACCCAAGCAAGGTAAGCACGTGCTTAGGGCATCAACAAAACAGGGGCGCCACTTGTCCACTTGTCAGCAAAAAAGAGGAAGACCGTCAATGAGATGGACTGACACAGTGGCTGCCACAATGGGCTCAAGCATACTGATTATGAGGATGGTGCAGGACTGGGCAGTGTTTCGTTCTGTTGTACACAGGGTCGCTATGAGTTGGAACCGAGTGGATGGCACCTAACAACAACTATTTGTCTAAAGCAAAGACCCATAGGTACCAAGCAGACAGGACACAAGGAAAAGTGAATGCTGCAGTGGAAGGCAGATAAAAAGTAAAAAAAATTGATATAAGCTCTAGTGTAGGAGAATGTGCTGGCTGGAAATAAAGTTCACACAGGGTCACGAGGGTGCTCACACCAAGGCTGTTTAAGCTATGAGGCCCCTGCTACTTCAACCCCTTCATTGACATCTATCTCCTACGGTCCCCTTCGGTGTAACTGAAACACTTATCTTGGTGGATCTCTTGGGAATATACTGTTTCTTTCTAATAAACAAGAAGTGGGGGTGGGCTGTTGAGTCTAACTCTTGCTAAATTCACCCAATATGCAACTGGATACAACATGAGTGGCTACTAGGCAAGGGCAGATTATATTAATAGATAACAGGTCTCTGATCCATTTTGAGAGAACCATCTTGTGCATCCACATCTGCTGATCCAGCAACTCCAGCCAGGAGGGTCAGCAATGCTCTTTGCCATGATACAAACACAAGGGCATGCTCTTGCGCACATCTTGGTAAACAACCAATGGGAACTCCAGTCCCAGATGATGTGCAAAAGTAAGGGAACTTGAATGAGTCAACCATTGTGATGAACTCAATCAAGTTACTTTTTAACTGTATAACATTTATGCACAGAGTGACACCCTAAGTTTTGTAAACAATAATATTTATAACTTTAACTTTAAAATATGTTTGGCATAAACATGGACACAATCCAGCATACATTTAATATACTAACATATGTAATAATTTAATACGATTCCAAAAAATACTGGAAATATTACTATTTATCTAATACAAAAGTTTTAATTTATGTATCAAGTGAATTTCTTTTTTTTTGTCTGTTGTGCAGAACACAGTGCTTGATATTCGTCTATATATACTAATAAATGAGGTATTAGGCACATTAACAAGATGCAAAATTCAGTATTTATTTATAGTGCAAAATACGTTTTTGTTTTGCAACAATGAATGTGTTTCTAAATTCATCTTCCAATAAAGCAACAAAGGGTGTTTATCAGAACATTTTATTTACATTTTATCAGAATATTTACATATTTCCATGTAAGGAAATAAGTGAGTATTTAGATAATAAAAACTATATAGATGTGTTTTAGTTTCCATTTCCCTTTAGACTGACTTTCTTTTAAGAAACTGATTGATATTGTTATGACTCACAAAACAAACTTGCTTGTCGAGAAGTGGTGCTATTGTTACATCAGTCATGTACATATCTCTGAATTCCGGAGTTGAACAATTCCACAAAGTAAAATGCACATTTTACAAATTTTGTATATAACAGTCATATTTTCTTTTTTCTTTTGGACCAATCGAGCATAACCTCACATTCAGTTCTCTCTCACTGACCACATAAGAACACGCCAGTGAAACTATAATCATGTGACTTGTGACGTATCTGGTCCCGTCCTGCACAAAGTGAACCAAAACGCGTTTTCAGATTGAGCATACACTTGTATTTGTATAATGCTCTTTGTGATCACTTTCACCCCTATCGGGTATCAGCAGTAGTCCAATGAACTGTAAAGATGCAGTATCAAATGACGGAAAGTGACTGCACAACTTTTTAAGTATTATTTCAAGATAAAAAACACTCGTGGAGATACGCAAAGGGCCTGCCAACAAACATCGTACAACAAATGAATGAAATTATTTCTGACTGCCTTGTAAGTACTATTTCTTTTGACTATCTCAGACCTGAAGAACAAAATTACGTGTTCCAAATCAATTTTTACTTACTAATTTTCAAGTTTTTTTTGTGTTAAAGTCCAAATTCAAATGTAAATTTTATTTTTATAGATTTTACCTGTTTTATAAATTTTATTTATTTTCAATTATTCAAATTGATTTGCTATGGCAAAACCAAAATTCCGAAGTGACATAATTTTATATCCAGGTAAAATGAAATGGCAACAACTAAGTGGAGTACAAAACTGAAAGCTCGCAGAAGAGAAAAAGAAAAGGATTTGTGAATCCCTAAAGACAATTCCAAAATTAACTTCCGTTTTATGATGCAATGAATCAGAAGAGACTTCTTCTGCTGAATGCTTGAGTTTAATGGGTGCAGATCATTGTACTAGTATTGCTAGTGCTGAAATTACTAATAGTAGCAAGAATATAACAGAATTTGTTCCAAATTCTGCATCCATCCCTTGCTGTAGTAAAAAAATTAGTAATGGTGTAGAAAGTGAGACCATTTTAGAATGCGAAATTGTCTCATCTGCAGACCCCATAAATAACAGAAATACAGATCCTGCTTTGTGGAATACTTTTTCTTCTAATGATGTAAATTATTAGATTGAAATAGGGCCAAGTGATTGCCAACATCACAGTGGACCATTTGAAAATTCGTGTTGAAAATTTCTGTATGGTAAACAAACAAGGTTCTGTAGCCAGAATATATTTCTAGGGTGCAAAGCTAATGGTGAAAATTATAAAAGGGAGTGGCTACTGTATTCTGCATCAGGCATCTCTGTATGTTGTTTTGTTTGCAGAGTATTCAGTCCTAAATCGTTCAATTCTCAGTTTGCTACGGATGGGTTTAGCAATTGGTACAACTCAAATATGATTGATAAACATTTCAATTCACAGAGATTGAATACTGTCATATTTAAACCAAAGACATGGTTTTGACATAACTCATGAATCAGAAACACAAATTAATGAGAAGGCCAGTATTGGAAAGCAGTTCTGTAACACATTGTTGCTATCATTATAACAATTGCTGAATGTGGGCTATCTTCTTGAGGAAGAAATGAAGAGTTTGGGTTCCCACAAAAGGGAAATTTTTTGGGTTTACTTGAACTTGTTGCTCAGTTTGATACATTTTTAGCAGGTCACATTTCAAAATACGGTAACACAGGAAAGGGCAATCCATTGTATATGTCTAAAACAATGTTTTAAGAATTAACAAACTTAATAATTGATAAAGTTCAATCAACTATTTTCAGGGAAATAAGTGTAGCTCGATATTTCAGTTTGTAGATTCCACTTCTGATCTTTCTTATACAGATCATCTAAGTATTATTTTAAGATATGTATCTCCAACAGATGGAAAATCTGTTGAGCGATTCATCACATTTACTAGCTTAAAAAGTCACACAGTGAAGAAATTGCAAATCAAGTACTACACTATTTATGTGAAGTTTGCAAAATTGATTTTACTAAGTGCAGAGGCCAGTCCTATGACAATGCTGCCAATATGTCAGGCGTTATAAAGGCATGCAACAGAAAATTTTAACATAATGAATATGCCATTTTCATACCATGTGCTGCACATTCACTTAATCTTGTAGGATGTAATGCAGTAGATTGTTGTCCAGAAGCAGTTGATTTTTTTTCTACTCTTCAGTCATGCTACACATTTTGCCGCCTCTACTCACCAATGGGCAGTTCTTAAAACATATTTAGGCAATGATTGAGTATTATAATGTCTTTCTTTTTTCTTTTTTTAATAGGACAGAGTAGAACTACTCCATAGAGTTTCGTTTCCAAGGCTGTAGTCTTTTTGTTTTTTTAATTGTACTTTAGATGAAGGTTTACAGAGCAAACTAGTTTCTCATTAAACAATAACACATATTGTTTTGTGATATTGGTTGCCAACCCCACGACCTGTCAACACTCTCCGTTTCTCAACCTTGGACTACCCATTACCAGCTTTCCTGTCCCCTCCTGCCTTCCCGTCCTTGCCCCTGGGCTGGTGTGCCCATTTAGTCTCATTTTGTTTTATGGACCTGTCTAATCTTTGGCTGAAGGGTGTAAAATGTCTTTCTAATACACGTTGGGAAGTGCATGCTGTAACGAGTGCAACCCTGGAATCGTACACTCAGATTCTAGATGCCTTAGAAAATACTGCTGAAGACCAGACACAAAAAGGAAACACCAAAAGAGAAGCTGAAAACATCACCAACAAAATGCAAACACTAGAGTATGTACTTATGTTGGTTATGTGGAATAATATATTGCAGCATTTT
Source organism: Trichechus manatus latirostris (assembly GCF_000243295.1). NCBI lineage: Eukaryota > Metazoa > Chordata > Mammalia > Sirenia > Trichechidae > Trichechus > Trichechus manatus. Next base: position 7,740,723 of record NW_004444032.1, on the reverse strand, counting down.
CATCAGATGAGTCAAGTTCTTCAAGATTCAGAAGTAAATTTAAAGACATGCACAGATCTCTACCAGTCATTAACAGGGTATTTACACAATTTAAGAGAAGATTCTGAAAATAAATACTACCGAATACTGATTTTCAAGCAGTTCACCATTGCAGAAGCATTAGAAAGAAACAAGTAAATGATTGAAGTGCTCCTGAAGTATTGAGCGCCAGAGATTAATTTTGCGTAACTACATACTACAGTATCATCGACATACTTGAATCTTGCATGAAAAGAAGGACAAAAGTCTATGAAGTTCTTTTAAATAGATTTTCCTTCTTAAACAATGTGGATATATCTGATGAAGAATGCACGAATGCATCCAAGCAATTAGTGTAGGCTAATCCTGATGACTTACATACAAATGGACCATTTCATTCTTAGATGAGAACTAAGTTTACAGATTCAGGAAGGACAAATTTTACTCCTGTAGGCATGTATGATTCCATAATAGAAGATAAAATACAATGCATACTTACCAATGTTGAAACTGCTTTACGTATATTCCTAACTTTAATGATCACAAACTGCCCACCAGAACACTCATTTTCGTCCCTAAAGAGACTCAAACACCCTCAATGTATAACAATAATTCAAGAAAAACTCAATTCATTATCCTTAGTATGTATGGGAGTAAATATTGTTTGGCAGCTTAATTGTGATGAAATCATTGAAGAATTAGTAAGAGCAAAGAAAGGCAATGTTTTTAATTATAACATATTAGAGATGAAAGATCTATCTAAAAATAAAATAGTAATTTGTTGTAGTGTTTGTTTTCTGAGCATTAAATTTTCTTTTATGACATCTTTTCATTTGTTCATTTATAATTATAGCAGTAATTCAAAACAAGCATCAAAATTGAAGTATGAACCATTTAAAGAAAAATTAGAGAAAGTCAATTTTTCGTTGTGGGTAATCAACAGAATTTTACATTGATCATTGAAACAACCAAGTTCACTGACTCATTTTTTTGTTGTAGAATATGTGGAATATTCTTTTTGTAGAAAATGGTATATACTAAAAATTCTAATACCCTGCCTCCACTAAAAATTTTATAATCCAGTTCATCTCATTCTGCTAAATGGCATATGCCACTTTTACATTCACTGTTATAGTCATGTTTAAAAAGAAGTTACGTCATGGATAGCTAACACACCCACACTCACACACACACATACATGTATATAACTCACATATCATATATAGAGCTCACACATCTTATTTGAATGTGTGAGTAAGCATAGGATGGGGCACCACAGATTATCAGTGTTTAGGGCCCTCACATGCCTTAATCTGGCCGTGGGTTCGGGTAACACTGCTTTCTCTTTGTCCCTCCAGTCTAGTGGCTGAGTGGCTTCTGGCTCTAAGTAATCACTGGGTTACCTCACTGTCCCATTTGGCTTCTTAGCTCTTGCATTACCTGTATAACCAATTCTCTGCATTAAATTTCCTCACTGGAAATCCCTCACGTTGTTTCTGGTTAGGCTGACTACTATACCATGTGTGATGGTTAAGGTTGTGTGTCAACTTAGTTGAACCATAATTCTCAGTGGTTTGGCAGTTATGATGTAGTTTGGCAGCTATGTAATGATGTAATCATCTCCATAATGAGATCTGATATAATGTAATCACCTCCATGATGAGCTCTGTATGAGCAGCCAGTCAGTTGAAAGGGAGTTTCATTGGGGGTGTAGCCTGCATTTCTGGCAAGGCTCGGGGGCTTTTGCTTGCTCTAGATCCTGCATCTGGCCTCTGGTTCTTGGGACTTGAGTTTGCAGCTGCTGATCTTGGGATTTGTCAGCCTCTGCAGCCTGTGAGTCAAATGCCTACCATCTTCCTTGCCAGTCTTGGGATTCGTCACCCTCTGCAGCCTGTGAGTCAAACGCCTGCTATCTTACTTGCCAATCTTGGGATTCGTCAGCCTTCACAGCCTGTGAGCCAGCGGCCTGCTGTCTCATCTGCTGATCTTGGGATTCATTGGCCTCTGCAGCCTGTGAGCCAAAGGCCTGCTGTCTTACCTAACGATCTTGGGTTCTTCAGCCTCTGCAGCTACATGAGTCAGGAGAAGCCTCCAGTCTGACCCACAGATTTGTGACTTTTCAGCACCTACAACCACGTGAGCCATTTCCTTGATATAAATCTCTCTCTCTATATATATGTGTATATATACATATAAATGCGTGCTTGTGTGTATGTGCTTCACTGGTTTTGCTTCTCTAGAGAATCTAGCTGAAGACACCATATGTGCTATTTTTAATTGTAAGTTCTAATTTTAATTAATTTTACTTGAATTTGATACAACAAAAGAACCTAAAGTTGAATTTTTTTTTTTTAAACATGAGTGGGATTATTTTCTGAAAGCTCTTTCTAAGTTAAGAAATTATGAAAACCTTTAAGAGGCTGGAGTTGTTACTTTTAATATTTTAAACTACTTTTCAATTTTAGACAGTAAAGGTTGACTCCTTGTAAAAAAAATCAGCACTCACAAGCCTCCTGTCACCTCTCCTTTCACTTCACAATTTTTCAGTTATATTTATTTTGTCCATATTTATAACATGCACATTCTATTCTGTAACCATAATTTCCGTAGTTGTTTAGTGTTACTAAAGTTCCATATTTAAACCAGCTATATTCCACTAGAATGGAAGTTTCATGTGGGCAAGAAGGGATATTTGCTTTGCTCACTGGCATACCTGAAGTTAGAAGAGTGTCTGGCACATAGTAATTTGTTGTTGAATAAATTATTTTACCACAAGTTTTCACCTCCTGAGTTTTAATTTTTATCCTAAGGCTGGATTTTATTGTTATATATGTACAAACACACACACAGTATTTTTTTCCTCCACGAAAAGCTCAGGGATGCTGTGTTGCTTGAATTCTCTCATGTTTGAGAATGATTGCTTTTGCCTTTAGACTTGAATTACATCTTCACTATATATAATATTCTTTGGTCATATTTTTCTCCCTTAGAACCTATATAGACATAGGCTATTCTCTTCTGGCATTGGGTGCCTTTGCTCATTTTATTGAGTGAACTCTGAATATTGGTGTAATGAATTGAATTGTCACTAGCTCTTTAAGAATCCTAATCAGTGCCCTCACATTATAATTATTTTTTATTTTAAGCTCTTACCTAATTGCTTGCCACATTCACTTTTGTGTAAAAGTTTTAAGTGCTTTTTATTTTGACATGGCCATATCATCTTTGGTGGCATGCTTCAGTAAGTCAACACATTTTTTGTGAGCACCTTCCACTGAACATTGTGTGTCATACAAATATGGATGACCAATAGGCCCTAACCTCAAGAAGTTTATAGTCTTGTAGGGTGGATAAAATAGGCATGTTACTACAATATGAAGTAGAAAGTGATGTCTTAAAAGAAACAGAGCCTGAATGTTCTGAAGGGGGAAAAATTACTAAGAGGAATGAAGGAAATGAACATTTGTTGAAGGCCTATTATTTGTCAGGCAATAAAGAGCTTTCACATAGACATAGGCTTTGATCTTCAAGACAACTCCTTTGATCTCCAGGACAACTCTGTGAAGAAAGTTATTATTCCTATTTTATCAATACTGAAGTGGAAGCTTAGAGAGGTTCCCTGTCCAGTATCACATGGGCAGAGGTGAGACTTGCATCTACTTCTGCCTGATTCCAAAGCTAATCTTTCTCTACTGCATTAGATTACCTGCTGCAGGAGTGAATTGGAGACAGCTTGACGGAGAAGGTAGCATATAAGCAGAGTGCCTTGCCAGGTAAGAAGGTATTAAGCTGGGACTCAGAATTGCAAACCCATGCCTGGTGTGTTAAATCTACTGTCAAATATTTTTGTTGTTGTTCCTTTGAAGACCCAGTTCTGAAAGTAGCTATTATCATTATGGTATTCCTTGGCCTTGGATATCTATCTTCTTCCTTACCGTCCTCCGGCATAGTTGTATAAGGAATAAGACCCTCTTTTGGTGTTAAGATCGAGCATTCTTTTAGGTATTTCTAGGAATAATATAAGCTCTTCAAAACACCACAGGAGAGTAAAACAGTGGTCTTCAAACTTAAATTACAACTCATCAGTGCATCATGATATTATTTTAATGAGTCGTAACTTTTTTTTCTGAAAGGAACAGAATAGTACAGAAATATCATAGATCATTGTATATTATATGGGTAAGTATAGTTTCATGACACATATGTATGTATATGTATGTGAGTTTGTGTTTATGTACTGGGCTATGGTGTAAAATTGTTTCTGAATAATGAGGGACATTTAAAAAGTAACAGACCTATTTGCAAGCCAAGTATACCAGCGAAGCCTGACTGCCTCTTCTAATGGCATGGAGTGGCAGCTGTGGTTAGGGCCAGGTATCCCTTACACAAGCTTTCTCAAGTCTAGGAAACAGTTTCATAGTCAGCTTGCTTGTGGTATCATGGTATAGCTATGGAGTAGTTTAATACCATAAGCATTCTTTTAGGAGTGAGCTGAATAGAAATGGAGAGAGATAAAACAAGGCAATATCTCTCAGCAGAGGAGCTACAGGGAGGAGCAGGTCTACTCAGTTCAACAGATACCCACAGCAAAATTTTCTTTCTTAGAAGGTTTCACAATCTCTAGATCAAAGGTTTCCTACTCAAATGGGTTTGTATATCAGCAGGTCTCAAAGGGTATAATCTCCTTAAAGAGATGAGTAGGAAGGCCTTCAATCAGCAATGTTCATTCCTTACAGTTTTTACTTCGTTCCTATTCCTTGAATGTATCTCTTGCCCACTTTTTGATGGTATCTGGAGGTTGGCTGCCATAACTTGATAAGGTCTGGCTTTGATAACTTGTTGAGAGCTCAGATTCAAGAGCTTGTCAGAAGTGGAGGATGCCAAGACTGTGTGGGGCTGCAGTTCAGCATGCTAAACCAGCTTGAGGGCAGATCATGCAAGGGGAAAGCAAGCATTCCAACATACAGAGTTCAGAGAGACATGGATAAATATCAGGCTTGTTTTGTGTGAGCATCAGCATGCTAATAGGTCCAAAGCAGCCCTATTCATCCTATCTTCAAAACCTATCTCCAATCCACTTTTATAGGTAATAATAATGAAATTACAGCTAGCATTTAATACTCATTTAATTATGTGCCAGGCAACTATACTTAGCATTATGTCATTTAATCTTCATCATAACCTTAAAAAGCAATGAATATAGTAACTAACCCAGGTAATGAAAAAAACCAAACCCACTGCCTCTATTTCAACTCATGGAGACCCTGGTAATAATGAACATTTAATTATGGCTTACTGTATGTCAAACAGTGCCATGTGCTTTAGATACATAATAACATTTAATTCTCAGTACAACCCCAGAGGTGGTATTATTATTACACTATCATTTGACAAAAGGAGTGAGACACAAAAAGATTAGGTAATTTGCCAAAAGTTTCACAACTGGTAAATGCAGAGCTGGGATTGGAACCCACAATCATTAACTTTAAGGTCCATGTGTCTACCCACTATATTCTACTGCCTTTCCCATAAATTTCTACTTATTAAATTTGTTAACATGTAGTGGGCATAATTTATCCCAATCAGATATTCTTTAACAGTTCATTTTTACTTGCTAGCTGGTATTTTGACCATTATAGGTGTCTCTGACTTCTTGGTCAATTCTTCTGTAGATATTAACAGTATTAATTCACTTTTTTTTAAAAAAAATTGTTTTTTAAGATTTGCTCATTGTTTTTGAATATATCTTGCTGGGTTATGCAGTTTTATATGAATACATCATGCTGGGTTTTGTTTATATGCTCTACTTCTTAGCCGTTACTCTGAAATCATAACCTGGATTTTTTTACTCCCAAACATGGATCAACAGTACAAGTCAAGCTGATCACTGTCCTCTACATAAGTCATAATAATTCTCACATCTGTGTTCTTGATCTTTCTTGTTTGATATACAGGCATACCTCGGAGATATTGTGGGTTTGGTTCCAGACCACGGCAAAAAAGCAAATATCGCAATAAAGCTAGTCACTTTAATTTTTTGGTTTCCCAGTGCATATGAAAATTATGTTTACACTCTACTGTAGTCTATTAAGTGTGCAATGGCATTATGTCTAAAAAAAAAGTCTATACCTTAATTAAAAAATACTTTATTGCTAAAAAAATGCTAACCATCATCTGAGCCTTCAGCAAGTTGTAATCTTTTTTCTGGTGGAGAGTCTCGCCTCAATGTTGATGGCTGTTGACTGATCATACTGGTGGTTGCTGAAGGATGGGATGGCTATGGCAATTTCTTAAAATAAGACAACAACGAAGTTTGCCACATTGATTGACTCTTCCTTTCACGAAAGATTTCTGTGTAGCACGCGATGCTGTTTGATAGCATTTTCACACAGTAGAACTTCCTTCAAAATTGGAAATCCTCTCAAACCCTGTTGCTACTTTATCGACTAAGCTTATGTAATATCCTAAATCCTTTTTGGCATTTCAACAGTGTCAACAACACCTTAACCAGGAGTAGATTCCACCTCAAGAAACCACTTTTCTTTGCTCATCTATAAGAAGCAACTCTTCATCTGTTCAAGTTTTATCATCAGAGTGTAGCAATTCAGTCACGTCTTCAGGCTCCACTTCTAATTCTAGTTCTCTTGCTATTTCCATCACATCTTCAGTTACTTCCTCCACTGAAGTCTTGAACTCCTCAAAGTCATCCATGAGGGTTGGAATCAACTTCTTCCAAACTTCTGTTAATGTTGATATTTTGACTTCCTCCCATGAATCACGAATGTTCTTAATTGCATCTACAATGGTGAATCCTTTCCAGAAAGTTTTCAACTTTCTTTGCCCAGATACATCAGAGGAATCACTATCTATGGCAGCTATAGCCTTACAAAATATATTTCTTAAATAATAAAACTTGAAAGTTGAAATTACCCCTTGATCCATGGGCTGCAGAATAGATGTTGTGCTAGCAGGCATGAAAACAACATTATCTCCTTGTACATCTCCATTAGAGCTCTTGGGTGACCAGGTGCATTGTCAAAAAGTAATATTTTGAAAGGAATCTTTTTATGATCAGTAGGTCTCAACAGTGGGCTTAAAATATTCAGTAAACCATGCTGTAAACAGATGTGCTGTCATTCAGGCTTTGTTGTTCCATTTAAAGGGCACAGAGTAGATTTAGCATAATTCTTAAGGACCCTAGGATTTTTGGAATGCGAAATGAGCATTGGCTTCAACATAAAGTCACAAGCTGCATTAGCCCCTAACAAGAGAGTTAGCCTGTTCTCTGAAGCTTTGAAGGCAGGCATTGACCTCTCCTCTGTAGCTACGAAAGTCCTAGATGGCATCTTCTTCTAATATAAGGCTGTTTTGTCTTCATTGAAAATCTGTTTAGTGGAGCGCCTTCATCAATTATCCTAGCTAGATCTTCTGGATAACTTGTTGCAGCTTCTACATCAGCACTTGCTGCTTCACCTTGCACTTTTATGTTATGGAGACAGCTTATTTCCTTAAACCTCATGAACCAACCTCTGCTAGCTTCCAACTTTTCTTCTGCAGCTTCCTCACCTCTCTCAGCCTTCAAAGAATTGAAGAGAGTTAGGGTCTTGCTCTGGATTAGGCTTTGGCTTAATGTGGCTGGTTTGATCTTCTATCCAGACCACTAAAACTTTCTCCATATCAGCAATAACCCTGTTTTGCTTTCTTATCATTTGTGTGTTCCCTGCAGAAGCACTTTTAATTTCCTTCAAGAACTTTTCTTTTGTATTTACAGCTTGGCTAACTATTTGGCACAAGAGGCCTGGCTTTCAACCTATCTCGGCTTTTGACACACCCTCCTCACTAAGCTTAATCATTTCTAGCTTTTGATTTAAAATGAGAGATGTGGGACTCCTCCTTTCACTTGAATACTTAGAGACCATTGGAGGGTTATTAATTGGCCTAATTTAAATATTGTTGTGCCTCAGGGAATAGGAAGGCCTGAGGAGTGGGAGACAGATGGGGAGAAGCTGGTCAGTGGAGCAGTCAGAACACACACAACATTTATTAAGTTTGCCATCTTACATAGGCACAGTTTGTAGCACTTCCCAAAAATTACAATAGTAACATCAAAGATCACTAATCACAGATCAATGTAACAAATATAATAACGAAAAAGTTTGAAATATTGTGAGAATTACCAAAATGTGATACAGAGATGAGTACATGCTGTTGGAAAATGGTGCTGATAGACTTGCTTGATGCAGGGTTGCCACAAAACCTTCAATTTGTAAAAAAACACAGTATCTGAGAAGCACAACAAAGTGAAGCACAATAAAATGAGGCATGCTTGTCATCTCTTTCATTGCTCTCCACCTCTCCAAAGTCTATTCATTCATGCAGGCTCAGCTTAAATCCCTTCATAGAGCCTACCTAACTTCCCTCAGTGTCAATGATCATTATTTTTTCTGAATGTAGGTAGTACTGCATTCCCTCTAAACACTTTGAACGTAATTATATGTCTGCAATTATCTTTATAAATGCTAGTCTGTATGATCCCTGAGGTAGATACCATTATTTATATAGCTTTTGCCTTCTGCAATCTTAATCCATTGCTATCTAGGCGATTCTGACTCATATTGACCCTGCAGGACAGAGTAGAACTGCCTCATAGGTTTCCAAGGCTGTAATCTTTATGGAAGCAGGCTGCCACATCTTTCTCTCAGAGTGGCTAGTGAGTTAGAACTGCTGATCTTTTGGTTAGGCAGCTGAGTGCTGAACTACTACGCCGCCCATCTGTCAGTTTGTTGTACTGTGGAGGCTTGTGTGTTGCTGTGATGCTGGAAGCTATGCCACCGATATTCAAATACCAGCAGGCTTACCCATGGTGGACAGATTTCAGCTGAGCTTCCAGACTAAGACAGACTAGGAAGAAGGACCTGGTGGCCTACTTTTAAAAAGAAATAGCCAGTGAAAACCTTATGAACTGAAGGGGAACATTGTCTGTTATAGTGCCGGAAGACGAGCCCCTAAGGTTGGAAGACACTCAAAATATGACTGAGGAAGAGCTGCCTCCTCAAAGTAGAATCGACCTTAATGACATGGGTGGAGTCAAGCTTTCAGGACCTTCATTTGCTGATGTGGCATGACTCAAAATGAGAAGAAACAGCTGCAAACATCCATTAATAATTAGAATGGGGAATGTACGAAGTATGAATCTAGGAAAATTGGAAATTGTCAAAAATGAAATAGAACGCATAATCATCAATATCCTAGGCGTTAGTGAACTGAAATGGACTGGTATTGGCCATTTTGAATTGGACAACCATATATGGTCTACTATGACAGGACTGACAAACTGAAGAGGAATGGTATCACATTCATCATCAAAAAGAACATTTCAAGATCTATCCTGCAGTACAATGCTGCCACTGATAATATCCATACACCTACAAGGAAGACCAGTTAATATAACTATTATTTAAATTTATGTACCAACCACTAAGGCCAAAGATGAAGAAACTGAAGATTTTTACCAACTTCTGCAGTCTGAAATTGACTGAACATGCAATCAGGATGCATTGCTAATTACTGGTGATTGCAATGCAAAAGTTGGAAACAAACAAGAATGATTGGTAAGTGGAAAATATGGCCTTGGTGAAAGAAACAATGCCAGAGATGATCTCATGATAGAGTTTTGCAAGACCAACAACTTCTTCATTGCAAGTATCTTTTTTCAACAACATAAACAGCGACTATACATGTGGACCTCACCAGATGGAATACACAGGAATCAAATTGACTACATCTGTGGAAAGAGACGAAGGAAAAGCTCAATATCATCAGTCAGAACAAGGTCAGGGGCCAACTGCAGAACAGACCATAAAATGCTCATATGCAAGTTCAAGTTGAAGCTGAAGAAAACAGAACAAGTCCGCAAAAGCCAAAATATGACCATGAGTATATCCCACCTGAATTTAGAGACCATCTCAAGAATATATTTGATGTGTTAACACTAATGACTGAAGATCAGACAAGTTGTGAAATGACATCAAGGACATCATACATGAAAGAAGCAAGAGGTCATTAAAAACAAAGGAAAGAAAAGACCAAAATGGATGTCAGAAAAGACACTGCAACTTGCTCTTGAATGTCGAGTAGCTAAAGCAAATGGAAGAAATGATGAAGTAAAAGAGCTGAACAGATTTCAAAGGGCGTTTCAAGAAGACAAAGTAAAGTATTATAATGACATGTGCAAAGCCCTGGAGTTAGAAAACAAAAAGGAAGAACACACTCAACATTTCTCATGCTTAAAGAACCGAAGAAAATATTCAAGCTTCGAGTTGCAATACTGAAGGATTCTACAGGGAAAATATTAAACGATGCCAGTAGCATCAAAAGAAGATGGAAGGAATACCCATAGTCACTATACGAAAAAGAATTGGTTGACGTTCAGCCATTTCAGGAGGTAGCATATGATCAGGAATCGATGGTACTGAAGGAAAAGTCCAAGCTGCACTGAAAGCATTGGTGAAAAACAAGGCTCCAGGAATTGATGGAATACCAGTTGAGGTATTTCAACAGATGCAGCGCTGGAAGTGCTCATTCGTCTATGCCAAGAAATTTGGAAGAAAGCTACCTGGCCAACTGACTGGAAGAGATCCATATTTATGCCTATTCCAAAGAAAGGTGATCCAATGGAATGCAGGAATTATCGAACAATATCATTAATATCACATGCAAGTTAAATTTTGCTGAAGATCATTCAAAAGTGGCTGCAGCAGTATATTGACAAGGAACTGCCAGAAATTCAAGCTGGATTCAGAAGAGGACATGGACCCAAGGATATCATTGCTGATGTCAGATGGATAATGGTTGAAAGCAGAGAATACCAGAAAGATGTTTACCTGTGTTTTACTGACTGTGCAAAGGCATTCAACTGTGTGGATGATAACAAATTATAGATACCACTGCAAAGAATGAGAATTCCAGAGCACTTAATTGTGCTCATGAGGAACCTGTACATAGATCAAGAGGCAGTCATTCGAAGAGAACAAGGGGATACTGTGTAGCTTAAAGTTAGGAAAGGTGTGCGTCAAGGTTGTATCCTTTCACCATACTTATTCAATCTGTATGCTGAGCAAATAATCCAAGAAACTGGACTATATGAAGAAGAAAGGGGTATCAGGATTGGAGGAAGACTCATTAACAGCCTGCATTATGCAGATGACACAACCTTGCTTGCTGAAAGTGAAGAGGACTTGAAGCATTTACTGATGAAGATCAAAGACTACAATCTTCAGTATGGATTACACCTCAGTATAAAGAAAACCAAAATCCTCACAAGTGAAGCAATAAGCAACATTATGATAAATGGAGAAGAGATTGAAGTCATCAAGGATTTCATTTTACTTGGATCCACAATCAACATCCATGGAAGCAGCAGTCAAGAAATCAGATGACACATTGCATTGGATAAATCTACTTCAAGAGACCTCCTTAAAGTGTTAAAAAGCAAAGAGTCACCTTGAAGACTAAGGTGCGTTTGACCCAAGCCATGATGTTTTCAATCGCCTCATATGAATGTGAAAACCGGACAATGAATAAGGAAGACAAGAAGAATTGATTCCTTTGAATTATGGTGTTGGCAAAGAATACTTAATATACTGTGGACTGCCAGAAGAATGAATAAATCTGTCTTGGGAGAAATACAGCCAGAATGCTCCTTAGAAGCAAGGACGGTGAGACTATGTATCACATACATTGTACATGTTATCAGGAGGGATCAGTCCCTGGAGAAGGGCATCATGCTTGGTAAAGTAAAGGGTCAGTGAAAAAGAGGAAAACCCTCATCAAGATGGATTGACACAGTGGCTGCAACAATGGGCCCAAGCATAATAAAGATTGTGAGGATGGTGCAGGACCCAGCAGTGTTTTGTTCCATTGTACATAGGGTCGCTGTGAGTCGGAACTGACCGGATGGCACCTGACAACAAGAAGCACCCTTAATGAAGCAGTACTATACTGTTGAAAGAACATTAAGATGAAGGTTATTCTCCTGACCGAGTATTGAGGGGAGTCTCTGGGTGGTGCAAATGGTTAATGTACTTGGCTGCTAATTGAAAGGTTGGAGGCCCAAGTCCATCTATAGTCACCTGAAGAAAGTCCTGGTGTTCTACTTCTGAATAATCAGCCATTAAAAACCTATGGTTTTCTACTCTGACACATGAGGTCGCCATGAGTCGGAATTGGCTTGGTGACCACTGGTTAGTATTGTACGAGCTCTGGTGGCACAGTGGTTAAGCGCTCGGATGTTAACCGAAAGGTTGGTGGTTCAAACCAGTTGCTCTGCAGAAGAAAGATGTGGCAGTCCACTTCCATAAAGATTTATAGCCTTGGGAACCCTGTGGGGAAGTTCTACTCTGACCTATAGGGTCACTGTGAGTCGGAATCGACTTGATGGCAATGGGTTCGGTTTGGTTTGTTTTTTGGTTAGTACTGAGAAGTCTGAAACAAGCTCTTGGAAAAACAACTCTCTGAGCTTGATTTGGACTGTCAAATCTTATCTTGCTCTATGTAAATGAAAGCTGTTAAAACACCCTGAAGAACTCTGGCTTTGAAGAACACTGGCTTGCTTATAATTCATAGGCTAACAGATTGCCTGTCAGTACAATGAAAATATGTACTTCAGTGCTTCAGATTGCCTATTACTACAGCTTTTCATCTTTATAAACCTTAGATCAGTACCATGCTATTTTAATAAATATAATATTGACTTTCAGTAAAGAAATTGTGACTGTTGACAGCACCTGGTCACCAAAAAGGAACACTAGAAGGCAGTAATAAAATATAAATCTTTGACTTAAATATAAAATCGAAAATGATAAAGATCATGGAAGAAAAAATAGGGACAATGCTAGGAGCCCTAATACATGGCATAAACACAATACAAACCATAAGTAACAATGCACAAGCACCAGAAGAGAGACTACATAAATGGGAGCCCCTAAAAATCAAACACTTATGCTCATCCAAAGACTTCGCCAAAAGAGTGAAAAGACAACCTACAGATTGGGAAAAAAAAATTTTGGCTATGACAAATCCGATCAGCGTTTAATCTCTGAAATCTACAAGATACTCCAAAACCTCAACAGCAAAAAGACAAATGACCCAATTAAAAAATGGGCAAAGGATATGAACAGGCACTTCACCAGAGAAGATATTCAGGCAGCTAACAGACACATGAAGAAATGCTCACGATCATTAGCCATCAGAGAAATGCAGATCAAAACTACAATGAGATATCATCTCACC
>NW_004444032.1:7657361-7726303 GCF_000243295.1 Trichechus manatus latirostris | reverse complement strand
AAAAAAAAATTCTGTATGGGAGACTAACTTGAAATGTAAACTTCATTTAATTACATCAATTACAAAAAATTAATGCCCAACATGCTCTTAATTACATATATTTAAAAAATGTATAAATCTTTGTACAGTTTCATTTAGTTTAAGCATAGAGAATAAACTAATTTGTCACAATGCTACTGTACTGGTAAAGCAAGGCAACTACTGTTAAGGAAGAAAATGGATATACAGCACATAACTGAGGCAATGCTTGAAAGTAATAGATGGAAAATCAAATAATGCAATAAATGTTTATCAAACATTTTATCAATAGGTAATCTAAAATAAGTGAGTCTTCCCTCAGTAAATTTTCATAACTTGATGCACCATAAAATGCTGTCAAAACTTCTGACTTACAAATTAAAATTTGTAAAATACAGGTTGAAAGTATCATATGTTGTTCTAAGTCTTTAAATATTAGTATCAGCAGACATTAATAATATCTGATTAACCAAAACATTCTATGCCCAACATTGGCTTCCTGAACCTGGATTTGCATTAATCTGAAATTTAGCTAATAAACTATGTACAAAAAAAAAAAAAAAACACTTCCTGGATGAAAAATACTCTTCCTTTATACCCCAAATTGGTGACAAGTGCTTGGCCATATCAGCAGTTTTTAGACAAACGGGTACAAAGCATGGGAGAAAGGTTAAGCTTCCCTCCCTTCCCCAAACAAAAACAGTTCCAGCAACTGCAAGCATCTTGAAAGCCACTTAATAATACAGAACTTTTATTTTAACAAAAGCAAGGGTAATTTTGATTTCCAAATGTCCTTAGTTATGAATACACCTAAAAACTTATTTATAAAGCTGCAAACACAATGGAAGTCTTTTAAAAGATCTTAGTAAAACAATCACCAAATAAATAGTACTGATCATAGTAGAATTATTCAAAGCTGTTGTTGCATAACTATACAGATACAACACACTGTTACACATACTTTGTTATGATTTCAATACCGAGAAGACAATTCTATAAGAGGTCAGTATAATGATCTGTTCTTCATCTAGGATCTCTGGCACTGAAAGCGTGAATAACACAAGGTAATGATGTCGTCACCAAGGGACGACAAGAATAGAACCCAAATCCCCTGACTCCCAAGCTGTATTTTCCACTAATTGTGCTCCTTTCTACTCATCCGAGAGCACCAAGTGTAAAGGGCTGGAGAAGGGAGTGGACATAAATGAGCCAAGTCCGCGAGGTGGAGACTGCACTTAAGGCTCTAAGGCATCACCTTTTGGCACTTTCCTTTTGTTTTGGCTGTGGAAGATGAAAGCAGCAACCACAAACCCTTGGGACCAAGAACTGGAACTAGGTACTATTGTGGTAACTCTCTTCCTCATTTTAGGCCTTTCTTTTTTCACCTTTCCCTTCCGGCCAAGCCCTAACGGTCTCTTCATCTCACTCCATTTCTATGCCCCCCTCCTGCAGCCCCCCTCTTTGCACATTATTGCTAGGTGTCCTTCGTAATAAGAGGCAGCTGCGCGGCGTTCGCCAGCCCTGCGGAAAGGTTCTAGGGGATCCTAGCGCAACACGCGTTTTCTCTAGAAAATGAGTGGTAGTGCAGCATGATATAAATGTGTTTCAACTGTTAGAAACTTAAGAGGTGGGAACCTGAGCATATACCAAGTCTGCTCTTCGTGGAGCTACGTAGCTCATTACGACAAAGCAAAATTTAGACAATAAGACGAAGAGTCTTTTCCTCTAGCTGGGAGCTTCTGCCAGTTCAACCATCCCCTGGGAAACTCCCACTAGAGTACGCTTTCCGGAGTGCCGGCGTTTACACTTCCCGTAGAAGAGTAGAGACCAACGCTCGCAGACCCTAGGATCTTCTAAACCGTTACTCCGCCCGCCGGGGTGGGGCCAGCCCAACGTCCAAGCCTGCGCAGTACGCCTCGCCAACTCCAGGGCCCTGCGCACTACAAGTCCCAGAAGGAAACGCGCCGCGGGGGCGGGAGACCGTCTTATCAGCCGCGAATTCTTTCCTTTGGCTACTACCGCACTCCCCCTCCCCCGTTGCCATCGGTCTCCTTTCCACACTTAAAGGCTACTTCCTCTTGAAGCCTATGAGGAACTACTTAGCAACCTCGACACTAAAGCTCTTCGCGTACTCGCTGTTTCTCCCTCTGCCCAAACTATGCTGGGGAGGCGAGAAAAGGAAGCCCTTGGAGGCCAAAGCCGGGCGACCCGGTCGTACTTCCGCCTTCCGCGCTCCGGAAGGTAGCGCGCACGCGCTCCGTGCGACTCCGGCGCAGTTGACTTCCGCTCCCACTGTGCCGTGCGAGCCGAATCATGGATCACACTGGTAAGGAGGCGGAGGCAGAGGGGGTCCTGGTTCCATGCCCCCTTGGCCGGCCTGGGGCCGGTCGCCCAGCGGGCATAGGGGGCTTACGTTCGCCCCAAAGCACTAGGGTGTGGCGGTAAGAAAGAAATTCCACAGGCTTCTCTCCGTGCCCGGCAGAGGCCTGCTGCTTCCCGGCCTACTGTCCGGTGCGGTAGCTGCAGCCTCAGTACCGGCAAAAGCCGCTTCTTCTCTGGCTCTAGTGGGCTCCGAGCCGGGACGGCGGGCAGCGCGGGCCTTGAGAGGAGGGGAGAGCGCTGGCTTTTTTTTTTTTTTTTTTTTTTCCTTATCCCGGGTGCTCTGACCTCGTTATGAGGATTGGCTGGTAGATTCCAATTTTGAAGTGGGGGAAGCGTCGCTCGCTCGCTGCGCTCTCCGCTTCGGCTGGGAGTGGTTGGGTGAGAGTAGGTTAGAGACTTCCTGCTGTCTCAGTCGGCTTCGGGCGGGTGCTGCTGTGGGTCACCTCCTGTCGTTATTGTCTCTCTGGTCCTTCATGGGCTGAATTGGAGAAGGGAGTCGGATATAGTTCTCGAAATATTACTCGGAGCACCTTCTCTCTCGGAGCCTAAAGCATGCCCCGCTCTTTGGTTATGGCCCTTATTTATCATTTGGGACTATTTACTAAGGAGAGTTTAAAATCAAGGAATTTTCATCCGTTTCTCCAGGTAAGATTGGCTCCACCCCGTTGTTATGTGTGGGTTTTTTTTTTTTTTTTTTGGCTTTTGGCGTTTGCTTCCTGTGGTTCGTGGATATTAAATAAAGTGCGGTCGAAGTTATAAAGTGTTCTGTACAGTTAATCATATCACAGGTAGGAAAAAATACTTTTTGGTGTCTAGGTAGTAATTGGGATGTGTGTTTTCAGCACACGTGTGTGTGTGTGTGTGTACACGTGTGTACTTTTAAGCCTCGAGTTGGAATGTTAAACAAAACTGAGTTCCTGCCCTCATGGAGATTACATTCTATTGAGGAAGATCGTAAACAAGCTTTGTAAAAACAACTTAAAATATTTACAAATTATGTAGGTGTTTTGAAGACAGTAAACGGGTACTGTGTTAGAGATTAATAGGAGGAAACTTTAGAGAGAATGTTCAGGGAAGGTCTTTTCTGGAAAGGTAAATATTTAAGCTGAAATCTGATGGATGGGAAGAATACAACCATGAAGTAAGCAGAAGGAAGAGTATTTCCAGCAAGTACAAAGGCTCTGAGGTATGGAAAACTTAAAAAAGGCCAGTTAGATGTAGCCTAGTTAACAAGAGGTAAAGAGCCTTAAGATGAAATTGGAGAGGAAGTCAGAGGGTGCAGGACCTTGAAGGCACTGATAAAGATTTGAATTTTATTTTAAGTGCACTGTGAAGCTACTGAACAGGTAGAGGAGGAACATGATCTCATTAAAAAGTAATAGGCTGTTCTATGGAGAATGGGTTAAGAGTGGGAGGCAAGGATAGTAGAAAATAGACCATTTAGGAGGAGATTGCAGTAGACCAAAAGAGAGATGAGATGGCTTGGTTTAGTGAGGATGAGTGGAAGCAGACCTAATCGGTAAATATTTTGGTGGTAGAACTCAATGACATGCTGATGGATTGGTTTGGAGGTATATGAGAGAAAGGAGAAATGCTTCGGTTTCTGGTTTGAGCAGGTGGGTAGATGTTAGTGCCCATTATTGAGTTGGGGAAAACTTGAGAGAAAAGTAGGCATTTTTTTAGGGGTAAAGGTGGGGCATAGAAATTTAGGAACAAGAGTTTGGTTTCATACTGCTAAGTTTGAGATGTATGTTGAAACATACAAGGGGAGAATGTCATGTAGACAATTGGACATTTGGAGATCAAAGGGAAGATATGGGCTGAAAATATATGTTTGAGACTCAGTACCTTATTGGTATATTTTAAGTCATGGGTCACTAAAGGAGAGCAAGTATAGAAGAGAAGAGGTTCTATAACCAGGCTCTAAGGAACTGCAGTGATTTGAACAGTTCATAGAGTTGAAACTCAGGGATTTGATGTTAGAGTAGCAAACATTCAACGCCAGCAAAATATTACTGATTTGAGCCTATGGAAATGGGAATCCAGTCCCCTCCACAGTGTAGAGGATGTTATGTTAGAAAATTGTAGCAGGAATGGGTGTGTATCTGAGTATAGTAAAAGTCATCTAGCATGAAAATCTTCACTAATGACCGGACTACTTAAAACATTAGTTGCCACTCAAGTATCTCTTCTGCTTGACACTAGCATCTGTTCTTTTAGATTATTTCTTTGTGAGTCAGTCTCCTTGATGTTTCATATTAGGAGACAATATCAAATGCTGTACAATGATTGTTAGGTAAAATTACAAACCTTGCAAAACATGCAGTTTTTCATGAAATTCATAACCTTGAATTTCGATAATTATTTGAATTACAAATAGAGCCATTGACCAGTGAGATGCCAGTTAGCCAGTTAAGTGAATACATCATGACAGGGTAGACATTTCTAAAGAATGATTTTAATATCAAAGGATTAAGAGAGGCCCTTGGGAAAATTGATGAAACCCTCAAATGTTATGCAAAAATGGCCCATCTAATGAACATGCTGACAAAAATGAACGTAAAATGAAGGCTGTCTTGTGGTGCCATAATAAAAATTTGCCAGAAAAATTATTCCAAGAAACTCGCAGTTAACACTGGATTCATTCTTTGGTCATTCTAAGAATTAGCACTTAGTTGAAACTAACTTAAACTTTGTAAAATATTTCTTGGTTCCTTTTTTTCCAAAATAAAATACTAGTAAAGAAATAAAAACTGTATACAATGAAAGTATTATTCCTTTTTAAAGTGGATTCACCTTAAGTGGCCTATTATCCTTAATTAATGACGACTTTCTGTGTAATACACAAGGTCTTTTTGTTACGGGCTTTATGTGTTTAGCTGGTATATTCAAAAGGAAATTATGCTTTATGGTGAAAGATTTGCATATTGCAGTATGCTCTGATTCTTAATAAAAACAACTCCCCAAAACAAATCCAGAGTGTTGTCGTTATTAAATGCTGTACTGTATTTATGAACTTGTAGTCTGTGAGGCAGACTGCAAGGTGTTAAGAGGCAGTTGTTCTTAGATGCCCTTGAGTCAGTTCCGACTCTTAGCGACCCTGTATGTACAACAGAACGAAGCACTGCCTGGTCCTGTGCCATCCTCAAAATCGTTGGCTATGTTTGAGCCCATTGTTACAGCAGGCTCTTGAAATTAGTGGTAGACTATGCAGGCAACAGTAGTTATATCAAGTGTTGAGGGTGGTGTGCAAAGAACTTGTAGT
This sequence comes from Trichechus manatus latirostris, assembly GCF_000243295.1. NCBI lineage: Eukaryota > Metazoa > Chordata > Mammalia > Sirenia > Trichechidae > Trichechus > Trichechus manatus. The sequence goes on along the minus strand of NW_004444032.1, from coordinate 7,720,638 downwards.
AATGAAGTGGTGGTATTTTCCTCATTTACAAATGTAAAACTGCTAGCTGTCCTTTTAATGTATGAAGGACAGTATTGAACTATTAACTGTCTACAACAACTTCTTTTTAAAGTCAGAAATAGCTTTTGAGCAGGAAAAAAAGTCATTCTGTCGTATCTGCCCTTGGTAATTGGATTGCTTGTAAGTACTGCTACATGGATTAGCAACTAGAGATAATTGCTTCTAAGTGCTGTCACATGGGTAAGCAATTAGAATTTCATTTGCATGAAATGAAATAACATTAGTCAGCTTGTTAGTAGTTTAGTGAAGTGTTGAAAGTTAAGTTGGTTGGGCTTACCCTAACAAGATTTTTAGCTATCTGTGTAATCCCTTTTCCGTTAATTTTTTGGGGGATTAGGTATTAGAAAATAGTAGAAAGTAGATGGCAGGACATTTTAAATTACTCAAATAAGGGCCTGTTTTGAATTTTGTTCTGTATATTGTTCAGAAAGAGTGCAAATGAATGTGAATTTTACATGTGCCTCTAATTCTAGTAGTCTTGGAGATTGTTAGTACTAACTTACTACTTCAAATTTGGGTTTACCTAATTTACTATGGACAGTTTGGCTGTCAATCTTGATTGTAGTATTTCCTACAGGAGTAGTTATCCAGCCTTGCTCAATAATTTGCCATATTCAAAACATTACAATTTTTAAAAATTGTTTGCATTTTGTGTTAGGGCAACTTTTTTTCTGTCTTTAGTAGGTAGAGTTGAGTTTTCTCTGTATTATATCTTCATATACTTGAGGTGAATATTTTCTGTATTGTAATATCTTCATATACTTGAAAAAAGTTGGCTCTTAAGCTTTGAAATGGAGTCAGTTCTATGAAATAATTGTTATTCATGGAGCATGAATTAATAATTTATTTCATAGATAATAAGCGGGAAATTTCAGGAACTAGAAAATGTCAGTTGTTTAGGCCTAGTCGAACAAACAGAAACTGTGTCCTGCTGAACTATAACTTTCCATTACAATGCTGAGAGTAACGTAGTTACATTTGTGTCTCTAGAAATGCTGTAGCACAAGTAACTTACTGCATATTTCTAGAACTAAATGGTGTTAATCGTTTTTACTATATTGAACGCTTTTTAGAAAAGCTGTTTTACACTTAAGGGGATACTGATGAACTTCCTTAAAACTAACTTCATTTAATTTTGCCATTGTCGGTGTTAGCTTTGCATGTCCAGTTGTATTGATTGTCCTGATGTAAATTCAGTTTAGCATATTTATTGAGTGCCTGCTTTACATGCTTAATGATCAGACATGGAGATAGGGATAGTTTTCTTCCTTGTTCTCCTTAATCGTTTTCTGTTTTTTTAAAAAAAGTCTCTTATAGTTACTTGAAAACAGAGATTCTTATCTTGGATTCCTGAGAGTTTGATGCGTCTGTAAACCCCTCTGGAATTACATAGAAAATTTTGTTGTTCACCTATGTAAGGAGAGATTCTGTATGTTTTATCAGCTTCTTTTAAAGGGTTCTATGTCTCAAAAATGGCTAAAGACGCATTCTTTAAGGGCTTATTCAATGTAGAGAAAATTGATAGTTAAACTTGTATGATAATAATGTTTACAATCAGAATGCAAATCTTCACCTCTCGGTAATATTGGACATGTTGCTTTTCTACCTGTGGCAGAATAATCTTCAAAAAGCAAAACTAAAAGAAATTGAAACTTTTGTTTTTTTTTTGAACATAGATAATGAGTTACAAGGCACTAATAGTTCTGGATCGTTGGGTGGTCTTGATGTTCGCAGACGAATTCCTATAAAGCTCATCTCCAAGCAAGCGAACAAAGCCAAAACTGCACCACGAACTCCAAGGACTGTAAACAGGATGCCTGCAAAGGCTTCAACTGGTGATGAAGGTAATTTGTTTAAACTAACAGGTCCAGCAATATTTCTATTATATCACATTCCACCAAATAACTCATGTGATTGCATTTACTTGTAGTACCTCTTTTTTTTTTTTTTTTTAAATCTTAGATACTCTATTCATCTTTCAGTCTTTTTGTTTGACTTCTCATTTTGGCATGTTGTACTTTTCTCTCCCTTTAGAAATATTTTTGGTTTAATTTCTTTTTTTTTTGTTGAAAGTAACACCACCCATTTTTTTTTTTAAATGTTTACAGTTCTGCAGAAAGACATAACATTAAAAGTAATATTTGCCCCTCTGCCCATTGTCCTTCTCCCCAAAAGTAATCTTCTTAAGATTGTTTTTTTATACAGAAGTAGTATTTTTTGTGTCTAACTCCCTTTTTTTCATGGAACATACATTTGAGATTTTGCCATATCAGTACATATGTGCACATGTACATTATTTTAAAAGAAAAAAGTTTACAGTATTTCATTTTATAGATATACCATAATTTATTTAACATCTTTTGGAGTCTTTTGCCATTATAAGCAGTGCTGCAGTAAATATCCTTTTACATATATCTTAGCATGTATAATTTGTAAAATTTAGACTTTCTGTGGATAGATAATTGTGCATTTTAGAATTTGACGTTTTAAAATTGCTCTTCAAAAAAGATGTATCGGTTTATACTCTCAAAGTTACCAACATGGGCTACTATTAACCTTTTAAATTTTGAAATTGTATAAGTTTCTTTGTTAGTGTGGTTGTATATCTTTTCATAGTATTGGTCATTTCTTTTTTCCGGATCTCCCTTTTCGTACCTGCTGCCCATATTTCTTTTTGGTTATTTATCTTTCTTACTGATTTTTATAAGTTCTTTGTAAATTAATAAAATTGGCCCTTTTTAATATATCCTTGGAGTCCCTGGGTGGTGCGCATGGTTAATGCACTTGGCTGCCAACGGAAGGGTTGGAGGTTTGAGTGTACTCAGGAATACCTTGGAAAAAAGGCCTGGCAATCTACTTCCGAAAAATCAACCATTGAAAACTCTATGGAGCATAATTCTATTCTGACACATATGGGATCGTCGTGAGTTGGCGTCGACTCTGTGGCAACTGGTTTTATATAGTCCCCATTTGTTTCTTGAATTTTGTACATAAAATTTTATTATAGAGATGTTTGAAGATTCTGTGTGGTCAGATATCCATTCTTCTCCTTTATGATATCTTAAAGAGGCCTTCCTCTATTCATGACTATACAGCAGTTTTCTTATCCTGTAGTACAAGAATCAGCATAGTACAGCCTGTGGAGCAAATTTGGCCTTATTTTTGTGCATAAAGTTTTATTGGTGTGCAATGACACCCATTCGCTTAAGTATTATCTGTGACTGCTCTCACATTATAATGGCATAGTTCAACAGTTGGCCACAAAACCTAAAATACGTACTATCTAGCCCTTGACAGAAAAAGTTTGCTGAGCCCTCCTTTTGAGCATTTGTGGATAGGTATTTGTTCATTTAAAAAAAAAAACAAAAAATGGGATCTACTTTTTCTTAAAGCAGCTAGCCATTTATTTCAACCATTAAATCTCTTTTTTCCTCGATGAATAGAAATCCCACCATTGTCATTTATTACATTTCTGAAAGTATTTGTGTCTACTACTAGACTTTCTATTCTGTTTCAGGAGTCTGTCTGTATTTTTTTTTTTTAGAATAAAGCTGCTTTAATTATTATACTTTCTAATATGCTTTCTTTTATGGTAAGTTTTCTCTCTCCACCATGTATATTTGAAGGCAGAATGTCATCAATTGTGGACAGTAGCAACCTAGGGCTGCTGCTACACTATCTGTAACTACCTAGGTGTTTTTCCCCCTTCCTTTTGGCTTTTTTTTTTTTTTTTTAAATAAGTAAGGTACAGTCATATTCTTGTTGTAATAAGCTCCCCCCCACCAAAAAAAAAGCAGAAAAGCTAAAATCCTCCTTCTGCCTTTTCTCTCTCAGATCCCCTCCACTTGCCCACCCATTTCCAGAAGGAACTACTGTTAGACCTTTAGAGGCTGAGGACAGTTTTTGGATACTTTAGATTCACCTATACCCTGGAGGAAAAAAAATTGTTTTTTTTTCCTAGAGATTGATCAGAGTATTCAGTTTGGATGCCAGTATGATGTCTGTACAAATACATTTTAATGATGGGAATGTAAGTTGAACTACTCTGAAAATGATACTGTGCTCCTAATTTCCTTGGCTGTTGATCTGCTCAGTAATTTTCATAGTTTGAAAAATTGATTTTTCTTACTTCAAGTTTCAGATGACACAGTTTTTTTTTTTTTTTAAATAAGGTGTTAAATAGGCTATGTAAGAGCCTACAGGACACCCATGAGTAACTCACGAAAACACCTTGATTTTGAACTATAGCTGTTCTTTGTTCCATTCATGTTGGAGTTTCTGTATCAAGTTTAAAAAATTCTTCTGTCATTGTGTGTGTGTGCTTGTGTACACACCCACCCATACATATACATGTATATGTATATACATATGTGGGTGTATATATATGTATAAAGTACACTGGTGCTGTAATTTAGCCATGAGGGTAAAGTTGTGTGCTTTGGCTGCTCTGTTTACCAGTGAGAAGCCTGGCACCTTGGAGGGATAGATTTGTCTTCTCAGCCTTACTTTAGGTAATTGGATTCTACCTAGAATTCTCATCAGACTATTCATTGGTTTTCTGTTGTTTTGTATGGGATGAGAGTATTGAGAGGATTTCCAGCAGCTTTTTAAGTAGGCCAGAGAAATTGACTCTATTTGATCTTCATATTATATTGATGTTTATGTATATGTAGTGTGGTAGAAGATACTTGTAAGTAGATCTGATATGGCTCCTATCTTTGGGTGATAAATCAGGGAGAGGTTTTAATTGAAAGCATGAGGTAGGAATATGTTGATGTCTCTAAAATCAGGCTCAGGTTGGGGCTGAAGAAGAGGATACCTGATTTAATCAGTCATAAAAAGAAAATCTGTAGAATTGTTTTCATTATATTCTTTTTACAATAAAATGACTATTGAAACGTGATACTACTTTTATAGATAGGTTAGAAAAAATGATGACCAATATCTTAAAAATTTGTGCAGCCAGCATGATGATAAACAGTAAAGTTTTATATTAGAGACATCCTTGTGAATTGATAAGAGCCTTTGGTTGGGAGTCTTTTCCCGGCTCTGCCACTAATCTTCTATGTGTTGAGCTATTACAAGTCTCCATGCTATAATATTCTCTGTTCTGAAGAGATTTGCACTAGGTGATCGCCAAGATCACTTCTAGCTGATGTTTTAAATTAGTCTTAATTAGCTTGTTCTCCGAAGAGCTTTGAAAGGAATCAAATGGATTTTTCAGTGAGTGGGTGTATTTTGCCATGTATGTATACCTCCATAATGAAATTTGGGATTTGGAAAGTTAATGGGTAACACTTTTTTCTTCTCAGAAGGATTTGATTATAATGAAGAAGAACGATATGACTGTAAAGGGGGTGAACACTTTGGAAATCAGCGAAGATTTCCTGGACACCTTTTTTGGGACTTTCAGGTATAACTATAAATAAAAATTAAAACATTAGAATATTGCAGAATGCATGAAGAATGTCTGGTATGAACTTTTGTTACAGCTGTGACTTTTCAGCACCCAAATCATTTATTTATTAATGCCCTGTCTATTTCTACTATTTTCAAAAATAATTTGAGGTAATTTATGGTAAGGTCAAATAAAATCAACAACCAGTAATGCTGCTTTAAAAAAAACAAACACACTAATGGTTAATGGTGAGGACTGTGTGGGGATTATGCCAAGAAACCTTATTTCTAGTTGTTTTAACAACTTTTATAAAATCCTAGCAATTTATTGTGTAAATTATAGATATAAAATTTAGAATTGGCATTAAAAGGAAATTTTAATTATTTATTTCAACAGATAAACATCTTAGGTGAAAAGGATGATACACCAGTTCATTTCTGTGACAAATGTGGATTACCTATTAAAATCTATGGGCGAATGGTAAGTATAACTCAGTTAAATTCTGTTTTTGTAAATGTAAACATTTGCGTAGAGGTAGGATTCTGAAATTGAAGTAGATAGGTTTATCATTGTTTTGCTTTTGTTGCTGGGTGCCAGTGAGTTGGTTCTGACGCATAGTGACCCCATGTGACATAGTAGAACTGCTCCATAGGGTTTTCTTGGCTGTAATTGTTGTGGAAGCAGATTGCCAGGTCTTTTCTTCCCTGGAGCTGCTGGGTACGTTCGAACTGCCAGCCTTTAGGTTAGCAGTCAAGTGCTTAACCTTTACACCACCATTGCTCCTTTATCATTGTTTAATGACTTTAAATTTGTGACATTTTAAGTAAGTATAAAATAGCTAAGGGAAATTCTGGGATAATACGAATTTAGTACAATTATCTTGATAAATTTTGAATTGCTTGTAAAATAATAAGAATACTAACTTCTGAAAACTAAATAATTTCTTTGGCCTGTTTGATAGCTCTTAGCTTACATTTATTATTTCTAGTTTATTAAGAAAAATATGTTTTTTCTTGCCTTAGCAGAGTGAAATTGGTTATTAATTTCTGAAGGTGATAACTTTTGACATAAAAAACTGAATAAATAACATAATTTCTGAAAATTGAATTACAATAATTTAAACATTTTTTATAAACCTAATTTTACAGTAATTTTGATATATCCTTTCTCAGGGAAAGATAGTTTTGTATTTGTCTGAGAAAAAATGAATTCAGTACACCTACTCCTCACTTATCAACTATTTTGTTATTCAGCATTTAACATTTACGACAATAGTAAAAAATCTACTGTCTGACTATTTTGTGCATTAACGAGGCGACGGACATGGCGGCAACGACTGCAGAGCATCCCCTCCCTTGAGGAGGGTCTCCAGGCAGCCTCTGGGAAGCTGGGCCGCACTGCCCAGTGCCCTCTGCTCCTTCTTGCTGCATCCAGGTGCTGTGCTGGGCTGGCCTCCTCTGTGGCCATGGCCTCTGGGTAGAAGTGCAGGCAGCACTGAGCCAGCGGGTTCCTCTTCTGGATTTCCAGCTCTTACGTGGCCTAAGATCCTGCAGTTCAAAATTGATGTAGGGTAGGAAGGGAGGAAAGAAGAGACGTCGGAGAGTGTATTTGGAAGAAATCCATGCAAGTTTAATGACACCCCAAAGTGAGCCAAACTGGGCCTGAAGCCTCTGCCTTGGTAGGGCTGAGTGTGTGGCCAGGCTTCCAGCTCCAAACCCTGGTGACTCACCAGGCCAGGAGGGCAGAGCAGGCTCTGGGATCGTAAATGCAGGGCTTGCAGGGGTGGGAGTGGAACCCTGGAGGCGGCTGCATGAAGGAAGCTCTGACCCAGCACAGAAGGAAGGTGAAGTGCTTAAGCTGTGAGCGCTTCAGTCACACAGCCTGGCGTTATCCATCTTTTTTATCCATCCAGGCTTCCTTCTCTGCAGAGGATAATCCATAACTGGACTCATCACAGTGATGAGCATATCAGTTAATCTTAGCTTATTATTTTTATAATCATATTTTCTAAATTAAAAAAAAAATTGGGCAAATGGGTGGTTGGAAAACAGAAAAGAAAAAAAATTCTACATTTTCACATAACTGCCTGGTCTTTGGAACCTAACCATGTCAGTAATTGAGGATTGGGTGTAATAATAAATCAGTGATGGTAAAGGGTATGGATTATGCGTTATTTCTTTTCTGTATATCGTAGCAAAGTAACCGTACTGGACTATGATATTAATAGTGTTTTAACATTTTACTGTGTCCTGATTTATTTTCAGATTGTTTTTAGTTCATTAGCTTAAGAATACCAGGGAAAAATGCTGCTTAAATTAAATGTAGGAGATATTTGCTACTTTATTGCTTTGAAATATTTCAGGAGAAACAAGATAAAACACAGTTATAGTACTCTTCATCAGGAGCTTTTAACCTGTCGGGCCCATGAATGACATTTTTAGGGTTTACACCTCCAGAAATAGTAAGCAAATGTGCATGTATATGTTTTTGGGAAAAGGGCCAAAGCTTTCCAACAGATTCTCAGAGATCTTTGTGACTAAAAAAGTTAGCCATTGCTTTTGTATTATTAGTACTTAATAAATGTTCATTTATTAAGTTCTCAAGGGTGTTCTGTGTGTAGGTCACTATGCTTGCTATTATTTCTTATGGGAAAATTTAAAGTTGTTCTAGTATGCTTAACTATATAATATGTCTCTGTTCACAGATTCCATGCAAACATGTTTTTTGCTATGACTGTGCTATTTTACATGAAAAAAAGGGAGATAAGATGTGTCCAGGGTAAGATCATTGTTACATTTTTAAATAATAAATGTTTGTGCTGTAATGATTCGTAATCTGGGTTAAAGCCAGGGTGTGATACAAACTAGAGAAGGATGTCAGATGTGTAGATGAGGCTAATCTTTCTCTATGTGCCCAGAGTTGGCTGTGACATTATTCTAATGGTGGAGAGGTAGCTGCTGCCAGTCACTTCAGATTGGTCAAAATGACGAATCATAGTGTTATCAACCAAAAACAGTTATTTTCTTTTTTGACAGGACATGGCATAGCGATTAAGAGTAAAAACTCTGGCATCAGAATTTCTGGGTTTAAATCCTTGCTGTTCTTTTTATCTGTGTGACATAGGCTCCTTCTTCATCTGTAAAATGAGGTAATAATGATACCTATCTGCCAAGGTTATTATTAGGATTGAATGAGTTAATATGTATATAATATCCAGCCTATAGTAAACACTGTGTAAGTATAAGCTCTTACTTATTACCTTTAAATCTGTTTATTGCATCTTGAGTATAAAACACCCTCATGGCATAGACTCAGACAGGTCTTGAAGAGCTAGATTTATTGATATCCGTCTATTTTGGAATGCTCTTGAAGGATCTAGAATAAACTAGAACTTTTTATATCAATTTGGAACCCCTGGTGAGGAAGGCTTGAGGGAATCTTTGAGAGAGGCTTTCGTGGAACCATGGTGTGCTTCCTGGATTCCTTATGACCTGCAGTTGGAACTATCCCAAGATTTGTAGTATTGGCTGATAGCAAAACTGTGGGAGATTGTCAGGGATGACTCCCTCTTACGACATAGGAAAATGGGCATCACTGGGAAAGAAAGTGATGATTTATTGACAGCTCAGTAACAACTAATCTTTTTGGTATATTGACATAGACTTAAAGTAACAGATTCTGTTAAAATTGTTAATCTGTTAAAAATTCTGTACTGTAAGTGTAATGAATGCTTCTTCCCTAGAATTATAATTCAGAAGAGTTAGGAAATTAAAAGTGCATATTCACTTATTTTGGGTTTTTTAATGCCTAATTTTCTAACAATGCACATTAACTTTATATTATATAGGAAACTTGATTGCTTCATTGAAATAAAGGATTTCAGATGTGATAAAACACTGTATAGAGGGCTTTGAAAGGTTTTGCTCTTTTACATAATGTTCATATTTAAAAGGAAGTTTCATTTTCAAGGCATTAAATAACTCCAGTAAGTACTTGCTTTTATGGCCCTTGTCTGTCTTAGAACATAAGTCTGTCTGGATTAACAGCCTCAAATCAGTAAATGAAAGGAAAAAAAAAGACTCCCACAGCAGCCATGCCAGTGTTGATGTTAAGTATTATATACTATTGCTTTTGAGCATCACCCAAAAGAAGGTACATCGTAATCCTGTTAACACGATCATATTTCTGAGCTTACAGCGAATTAGAAGCAAAAAATGAGAGGTATGCCAAATGACTACTAAAAGGAAGCCTACTAGTTTCAATAAGAAGTGCCAGCCTTATAGTAGCAAGGATGGAAAAGTAGAACTCAAAATCAAGAGTATGGAGCCATTTAATATAGTTTCAAAGGACTCGACATTAAATGATAATAGCTTATCATAATATAGTACTTTACAGGTAATTATTGTCACTTTCATTGTCTCATTTGATCTTAAGGGTATCCTTTAAAGTAAGGAGAAGTGGGTATGAACAGATTGTAAGTTAGGTAGAGTAGACATTTTAACTTCATGTTACAGATGAAGAAGCAAACCCGGAGAGATTAAATGACTTCCTCAAGATTACGGAGCCCATACTAGACCCCAGCTCTTCTGATTCCTAGTTCAGTCGTCTTGCCACTATACCAAGCAGACTCTGATGGCAAAGAGTGGATTATATAGTGAAATGAAAAATAGATATAATATTGATCTGGAGTCATTAAGAAAAGATGAGTTAAATTTAGTCCTCACTATTTAGAAAGGTAGTAAGGTATAATCCTTTTTAGTAGTAAACTTGTCTGACAATTCAGAAAGACTTGAGTCCTGAGGGACTCTTAATAGTCAAGGTTTGAATTTTAATTGTTTACATTAAGAACCCTGATGATTAGGATGATCTTAATCATCTTTGTATTTCTTATAGCACTTTCCACTTAGTGTCTTCCACTTAGTATTATTTGCTCAACAAATACTTAATGGTCATTAAATACTGTGCAAGTTTGAAATCTGTGATTGTAACTGACAGATCCTCTGGTTTGTCCTTCCTGGATGTTACCCAAATGGAGGCAAAGCATAGAATTGTTTGAGAAAATTAGATAAATTTTAGGCCTTGGGAAAGAATAAGATCTTTTCTTAAAACATACTTTGGTTAATAAATAGTTTTCATTTATTCTTGTAGTAAGAGTTCTGAGATGGATAGAAATGCTGATGTTTAATAGCTAGCAGATGACAAGTTGGGGAAGATTTAAGATTCAGTGATGATAATTATAATTTTCAATTGTGAACTTTTGCTATATTTTACACAGTAATCAAATTTTAAAAATAGGTGTATCTCTGAAATTAAGTGCATTATTTTTATATTGTTTTTAGTAAATCTGATTTCTCCCCCCTTCTAATTTAGCTGTAGTGATCCTGTGCAGCGAATTGAACAGTGTACACGAGGTTCTCTCTTCATGTGTAGCATTGTTCAAGGGTGCAAGAGAACATATTTGTCTCAAAGAGACTTACAGGCTCATATCAACCATCGCCATATGAGAGCTGGAAAACCTGTTACCCGTGCTTCACTTGAAAACGTTCATCCTCCTATTGCCCCACCACCAACTGAAATCCCTGATCGTTTTATAATGCCGCCAGACAAGCATCATATGAGCCATATTCCACCAAAGCAGCACATCATGATGCCACCACCTCCTTTGCAACACGTGCCACACGAGCACTATAATCAACCACATGAGGATATTCGTGCTCCTCCAGCAGAGTTGTCCATGGCTCCACCTCCACCTCGTTCGGTCAGTCAGGAAACCTTTCGTATTTCAACAAGAAAACACAGCAATTTAATAACTGTCCCTATTCAGGATGACTCAAATTCAGGTGCTAGAGAACCACCACCTCCTGCCCCAGCACCTGCTCACCATCATCCTGAATATCAGGGTCAACCAGTGGTATCGCACCCTCATCATATTATGCCTCCACAGCAACATTATGCACCACCCCCACCTCCTCCACCACCAATAAGCCATCCAATGCCACATCCTCCCCAGGCTGCAGGTACTCCTCACTTGGTTTATAGTCAAGCTCCACCTCCACCAATGACCTCTGCTCCACCACCAATAACCCCTCCCCCTGGACATATTATTGCCCAGATGCCACCTTATATGAATCATCCTCCTCCAGGACCTCCCCCACCTCAACATGGTGGTCCACCTGTAAGTGCACCCCCTCCTCACCATTATAATCCTAACTCTTTACCCCAGTTCACTGAAGATCAAGGAACTCTGAGCCCTCCATTTACACAACCAGGGGGAATGAGTCCTGGTATATGGCCTGCACCAAGAGGGCCGCCGCCTCCTCCACGAATGCAGGGTCCGCCTTCTCAAACCCCACTTCCTGGACCCCATCATCCAGATCAGACAAGATATAGACCTTATTACCAATGATAATAGTATTTTGAACTGAAGATATGATGAGAAAAAAAAAAAACATGTAGTCAACCTTTTAATTAAGCTTTGACTGTTTGGGGAAGGAAAAGCACCTCTTACAGAGGGGGCTGTAAAACACTTTAGGGTCTTGTCTCTTAAAATGGTTTTAAACCTTGACCTTAGGACTGATTTCAAGTACTATACTGTAGTGCATTTAAGTGGCTCAGTTGAGCACAGCTATATTTTAACAACTTTGTTCTCCTAGTGTGGTAAATCGACCCAGAGGTGACCATTTGTAATATTATTTCCTGAAAAAAATTTTCATTGTTCCACTTTCAAAAGTATTGCTTTTGTTAAACCCAATGTTTAGTTTTTCTTGTGATACATTTTGTTAACCTGTGTAAACGGATTAAATTTCAATATGGTTGTAAAAATGCTATTTTTACGTGAATTTAAGTGCAGCCACGTACTGTTTTTTAAAACCATAATGTTTTACCACTAATTTCCCAAAGTTACAATAAAATTCTCAAAGTAAACATCTACTAGAATTTACTGTAAGGCAGGCAGTTAAATGGCAGAAAATTATTTCACATAGTAGGCACTGAAATTTTGAGGTATAGTAAGTATGTAATGCACTTCACTTGGATGCCTTTTCATCTTTAGGCAGCCTCAGGAGCACCAAAATACATTGGAATTACAGTACTAAAATATTATTTATGTTTGTAATATTAAAAGGCATTACTAATTATTTGGAAGGATATGGTAAAAGTAACTGTCTCTATAGGTGCCAAGCTGGTGGGGGATGTGGTTACTCATTCATCCTTTTTTAGTGAATGGTTGGAGTCACATAATGCACCACACTTACTAATCTTAAATAACATTATTACTGTTCAGTGGTATCATTTAGATGAAATGTGTCCTGCTCTGCTAATTGTCATAAACTAAATATTAAGGGCTGGATAGGCTTGTTACAATTCCTCATCTCGTAGTAGGGTTTGATCCTGTGTGTAAGTGGTTTCTTGTTTATTGGATTTAAACTATAATTTGAATGCCATGGAGGAATTTGGATAACGTATTAATGAAAGACATTCTTAAAATCACAAACTTGCATTTGCTCAGGTCTCATTACTGTGTAAGTTTTTCTTCTAACTTGAAATTTAAAAACTATTATTTCTTATTCCTTTTATTGGAGCATTCTAAACTTGGAACATTTTAGCATGAAGTTAACAGTGAAGACTACCACATGATTTTGTATTGGAGAAAAATAATGACTAAATTGTGAATTTCAGTGCTTTATAAGGTGCCTTTAGAGTCAGCTTTTGCATTATAGGGACTTGTTATAGTCCAGCTAAGATAACCACTTACAGAACTCATATGTATAAATTGATATTCTTATATATCCTTTGAGTAAACCCCTGTGAAATTTTTTGTCCCCCCTAAAATGGTGCATAATATAAACATGAAATGTGTAGTATACAGATTTCGTTTATTAGATAGTTTGTAGTATATAAATTTAGAACATATTTCTTTTTGGCGAAGGATCAGCTGATTGCTAATTTGCCATTTTATTCTGTCAGGTACAGACGAAACAGATTCCCATCCTAGATGATCAGATGCAAAGGCATCTCTGAGCTTAGAGCTGAAGTTAGAAATAATATAAAAGGTCATTTCAACCTTTGACCAGCCAAAAATAACTAATACACTTAAAAAAAAAAAGTCATTTTCACACCTAGCAGTTTGAGAGTCTAATGTTAATTCAGTATTTCTAGTAAGAAATTCTTTTTATTAGAAGCATGGGAGTGAGATAGTTTGAAATGGTGGTGGTGAGTGCTTCTGTCATATTACTGTAGGTACTTGGACTGGTACAAACTTGATTCCCTTTCATGCCCCTGTTTAGGAGCTCTTAAAATAGTACTGTTGAAAATCCATTACCATTCTTTGTTTCATGTAGTAAGGAAATAGCCAAATTCACTTTAGAGCTTTTCTACTATGAAGAGCTCACCTTTTTTATTGAAATTCACTAGGGTTGAATGTGGTGTGAAACCCCTTAGCCAGCCTGTGTATTATTGGTCAAAAAAGTCAGTATCATGATGAAATTCCACATTTTAAGAGAAGTAGGCTTTAAAAAAAAAAAAAAGATTTCCGTTAGGTTTAAGAAATATATGTTATGCAGGGAGGCCTATCTGATGAATGTGTTGTAGCAGACAAAAGTTTTAAGTGGTATTAGACTTGAATTCATACAGTTTTTGTTTGAATGAGGGTGGGTGTGTAGAAGGATAAAATTACTGTTAGTGTTCCTTTCCTTAAGGAAAAAGATGTGAATCCCAGCCTTATTTCAGGGAAGCCTTTGAAGCTATGGTGGACATAAGTCTAAATTCAATGTATGTATGTTTCATTATATTGCTCTTAAAAGACTACTGAGGTGGCAGTTTAATTCTTAAAAACAATAAAATGAAAGCATAAATACTATTTTGCCTAGATGAATTTTTACCTAATGATGACATTTGGGAGAATATAGAATTTTCCATGTTTATATTGCTACAACTTTCTCTGGTAAAATTAGATTTCCTTTTTTGAAGATTAAAGTCATCAAGTTGAATGTTACAGGTATTTCTTCAGTGGCATATTTGTTCAGACTATAATAGAGTATTTGGGGAGAGATCAGTTGCTAAGACTGTAGGAAACAGTACTATATATCCATTTTGTCATTTAAAAACCTTTTGCTCAAAACTTGTGTAAATATTAGGTGCACTGAAAGAAAAATGGAAACAGTGTTTGAACGTAGTTTTCAAACTCGAAGTGACTATTTACTAAGCTGCATTTTAAGTTTTTTTCTAATACATTGGAAGAGTTTCGTCTTTTTGGAAAAGTCCTATATTATAAGTACATGGAAAAAACTCATAAGTGCCTAAAACAAAAATATATTTCTCTAATAGACTAGCCAGCAAGTGATTGATGTTAATGGAAGTTTGACATAATCATACTCAGACATGCTATATTCTGATTCAGCCAGATTTATTTTTCTTCGCTGGTTTGATACTGCATGTAATCTGTTCAATTGTGGTCTAGAAACCAAGTGAAAAATTTACATTTCAAAATATGCTAGTAACACACACAACGATAATGAGAGAGAACTGTTAAATTTATGGAAGTATTTATGTGGTAGGCATTATTCTAAGCACTTAGGATACACCAGTCTCTAGAGACAATAAACATCGTTAGATTCTATAAAATGTTAAAAGTGTGATATAAGGAAAAGCAAGGAAGTAAGGTAGTATGTTTGCAATTTTAAATAGAGTGGTCAGCGTAGTACTCATTGAAAAGGTGACATTTGAGCAAAGGTTTGAAGTAGATTTCAGAGTTAGCCATGCAGATAACTTCGGGCAGAGCTTTCCAAGCAGAGGGGACAGCCAACACAAAGGCCTTAAAGTAGGATTGTACTTGGCATGTTTGAGAAACAGCAAGACTCCTGAGGAAGAGGAGACTGGAAAGAGGTAATGACGGAGTGGGGAGACCATAAAAGGCCTTACAGACAATTGTAAGGACTTTGACCTTACTCTCACATGGGAAACCATCATGTGGTTCTGAGCAAAGGAGTGGAATGATCTGGCTCTTAAGGATTACTCTGGCTGTGTGTTGAGAAAAGGCTAGAAGGGCAAAGGTAGCAGAGAGACCAGTCAGGAGGCTGTTAATAATCTACAGAAGACATCCTGGTGGTATCATTTTAAGTGTCAAGTGAGTGACTTGTGGAAGGATATCCTTTTATATGTACATAAAATGAAGCACCTATTAAATGTTAGATGTGTGGATGTAATAATGAACAAGACAGATACGGCTCTTTAGGAGCTTAGATTCTAACTTATCTAGGAATCGTTCTTGATGGTCATCCTTAAGTATTCTTCAAAGAAATTTCTTACATTCTTTTTCAAAGCATAGTGGCCAGGGGAAAAAAATTACATTTGAAAGTAGATTACCAGCACACAGATACACACACATAACCATGAGAGAGAGAGATGTTAAATTTATGTCTGAACATAAGTAATATATTTCCTAATAGCTTTTCTGGGTACATTGTACAGTGCTAAATAAGTAAATTAGTGACACTGGAACAAATCTGTAGAATGCAACTATATTATTCTTGGGTTTAGTGATGCCCAGGAACTGTAATGGGTGAAACTAATAAATCTGTTTTTAGGCAGGCTTTAGTTTCTTTGGGGAGGTAATGTTTCTTAATAATTAAGAGCCTGCACTCTGGGCTGTCTATACTGAATTCTGGTTCTACCACTTGAAACTATATAACCTTGACTAGTTACTTGTCCTCTTTCAGCTTTGACTTATCTTGCTTTTCTGAAAAATGAGGATAATCGTAGTACCTACCTCATACAGGCTGTTTTGAGAAATAAATGAATTTTTTCTAGACATATTTGAAAGGTAAGTCAATACAATTTCCTGACAGGTTAGATTTGAGGTGGAGAGAAGAGTCAAGGATGATTCTAGGGCTTTTGGAAGAATGGACTTGTCATCAACTGAGGTGGAAAAGGTGCTGGTAGAGCAGATTAGGGGGAGAAAAATCAAATCAGTTTTGGATATGTTGACATCCACATGGTGATGCCAGAAAAATGAACTAAATGTTCCCCATTTTTTCTTGTTCATTCAAGTGTAGGGTCAGGCTTGTGTGTAAAACATTTCATTTGCATTTATAAGTGGTAAGTTGCTGTGTTTAGACAAGAATATGTATCAAATGTTTAAAGAATTATTAAATGATTTTTAAAGATAAATTTCATGTATTAATCTTTCATAATTTCAGTAATCTCTTCCCAAGTTGTCTCCCAATTGCATCTTTGGATATCTTCTCCCCTTTAGTCTTGCTCTGGTTTATATAAGTTTTATTTTTCTCTTCCAACACAGTCTCTTGCCCTCTTCCTAAATCAGGGATCAGATTTTTGTACTAGTCAATTTGCAGTATTTATTTCAAGGTGCAAGTAGAGGCCATGTATTCCTATTACCCAGAGTAATCCACCCTAGAGGCATAAGAGAAAAAAACATTTAAGGATGAGAATAAATGAACCTCTAAGATATTAAGGCTGAATATATTGTGATGTGGGTACAAGAATTGCAGTATTTGTTCCTGCTTCATGTTATTTTGGTTGGTAAGGAAGTGTAGAGGGGTACCTTTGTATGGGAAAATGCTGGCATCAGCACCAACTCTATATAAGGCTTTTGCTGCACTGCACTTGAGGCCAAATGGATCAATAGGCTCGTGTGTTCAATTTCCACTCCCTGCTCTCAAAGAGACTTAACCTGAGATTCATAGGACATTATACATAAATGCGTATGTGTGGGTTTTTTCCCCCTGAAGTCCATAGGGTGCACGAGACTGTAAGATGTCCATGACTCAAAAAGTTTAAGAAACACTGCTATAAAGTGCGGATATTCTAGTTTTTTCATTAAGATTAGCTATGTAAATAAACCTTTATTTTACCTTTCTGTATTTGGTTTTAAGTCCAACAGACAATCTCTCTCAATAGACACTTATAAAGGATGGAGGAGCACTTTGGCAATAAATGTTTAGAGGTGGGATCTAAAACAGTTGGAACAGTTTTTGCAATTAAGAAAGTGGTTTGATGTTTAAGAGAGGGCACTGAATCTTTTTCTATTGGTGCTGATGCTGTTTGCACCAAGAATATGCCAGTGAAAAAAGAGAAGCGTTTGTCAGCTGAATCTTGTTCTCTCGCTAAACTGAGCCCTAGTGCCGTTACTCCGCCCTGTGAGTGACAAGTAATAACCAGTAGTGAAGAAAAAAAGAATCCCACTTTCTCCTAACACCTGTTTTCTTCCCAGTGAGTCCAAGAACTGACTACCCATTATGCTCTTTACCACTCACCTTCTTGCTTTTTTATTTTACAGCTCCATTAACTTACACAATTTTTATACGAAGAGGGGGCGGGGGGAATAAGGATTTGAATCAAAAGCTAGTTGTAGTTACAGATTTGGCATTAGAAGGGTTGTGTCTAAATCTGGATAGGAGATAGGATACTTTAAGAAGCTGGAGTGATGACCATATAAAATCTGGGAAAAGACATCTCATTAGAGAGGGTTTGTTAGAAGATTCCCCTGAAGCTTGTTCCCAGCTGGACCACTACAGAGGATCCACAAGCAAGCATTTTCCAGAAAGCTAACAAGAAATTTAACAAAACAAGACATATCTGCTGTACAACTTAATCTTTTTTAAAATGAATATATATTAGTAAGAACTTTATAAATTACAAGATCCAAAGCGGTGGTGTAAATACACTGCAAAACATGCATGAAGGTAGTGACTTGGATGGAAATTGCTCAGTGCTATAAAAAATACATATAAACAAAATTTCCTTCGGTAAATCTACAAGATATAAAATTAAGACTATTTACATAATTTTGTACTAGATACGTGAAAAATATACCATGCTAGAACAATCTCATTCCAAAGTTTGAAACATAATTCTGTGAAATAAAAATACTCTTCATACAATGTATGAATGCATCAATAACATCCCGGGCATAAAGTTGTTCTTTATGTGGCGGTCAGATGATGATCCCTCTGAATTATATTTCGATTAAAATTTTGTTTCAACTGGTACCTGGAAGAAGACAAAGTTAAAAGTTAAAAAATTTGATAAGTTGTATCTTTTTCAATAATCATGTCTTGTATTTAAAAAGTAAATTGGCCAATCCGGTCAGAATTAGGAGCCAAAATTTACCAGTCATCAACAAATATTTTGTCTTCATTTTTAATGACTAAATATCTTCCATTTTCACTTGGTTAACTCAGACCTACTTGATAACCATGTTATCGTTTCAGTGTGTCTTTCAAAGATTTCATTTAATCAAAATAACAATACATTCTGTTGTAGCAATCTGTTTCTTCACATTGGTTTCAGAGGCCACACGAGGAACTCCAAGGGGCTTTGTGTGCTGGCCAGGCACTTCTGACACTGAGCATTTGCCTGAATCACCACAGGTGGCCTATTCACAAATGCTCATTTATCTTTCTCTAAGTAAGGCAAATAGCTGTTGTTAAATTTTCCTTTTTTTTTTAATAGATGGAGAAACTGAGATACAAGATAACACTGACTTCAATTTCTGTCTGACAGTTGGTTCTAAAGCTCCAATCGGACACTAGGTTTAAATGCTGTTCCTCTTCTTTATACCCTAAAACTTGATGACAATTCTGGATCCACCTACTGGGGAGAGGGTTTCTGGTCTGAGGTTCTTGTAGGGTGCTCTGGCAAGATGGACAGTTGGGTTTCTCTGGAAGCCAGCCATGGGAAACAGGATGGGGCTAACGTAGGCTCTCCTTTCGCCTCAGTTTTATTTAACTTTTTGGAATGTCTTTTTTATCTAAACTTTTCCTACTTAATATCACTCGATAATGGTCCAGGGTTATGGTATGAATTTCTTCATTTGTAACTGAGATTCCTTTTGCTTTTCTTATTAGACCTTTCTTCAGCTAAGAGAGAAGTGCCACCAGCCACCTCCCATAGTTGGAGACAATCATTAGATTCTTTTCAGGAACCGCAATTCCATCAGTCTTTCACCGAAGGATACAGGTGGTGTAGCATAATAAACAGACCATGGGTCTTGGTATCAGACAGATCTTGGTTCAAATCCTGTTGGTGTTACTTGGTGTATGACCTTAAGCAAATTAGTTAACCTTTGTGAACCTGTTTCTTAGTTTCCCTACTTGCAAAATGAAGATATGGTCTTTGTATATTGTTGTACAGGTTAAGAGGATGAATGTAATGCACCTACCACATACCTGGTCTACAGCAGATACGTATTTTGATTTGTGATCCTGCTTCTTCCAAACTAGAAACATTGCCTTAAAGGATAGAATATTCTAGAAATGAATGTTCTAGAATGAAATAGAACTCTCCAGTTAAGCAATGATTTGGCATCGCTTAACTTTTATTGCTGGGCTAGGCACTGTGCTAAGGACTTCCCAAGCACCTGGGAGTCAGGAGATGTATATTAGCTTCTCAGCTCCATCACTAATTCATCTGTAAATGGAAATAGAAATGCCTACCTTGCCTCATGGATAATTAAAAGGCCAGAAAAGGTGATGGTTTTAAGTAGGTTGAAAAGCAAAAAGTTCTATATACACGCTCAGTACTGCATTAATAGAGAACTAGTATCACTATTTTCCACTCTTTTTGTACTAGTTTATTTTCCCCCAAAGTCCCTATGAGATTGGTTGGCATTATTTCACTTTTCCAGGCATGGGGAACAGAGGCTCAAATGAGTGCTGGAGTTGTGCACTTGGAAGAGATGTCACTACTTCCAAGCTTTTTTGTTGTGGTGATTGGGTAAAGAGTGTTGATAAACATTACCTGACATTCCCGATTACGTAATCCTCCATTTGTATTTATGGTAAAGTCGTGTTTCATTTCTTTTTCCTGAGATAAACAGAAGTAATTGTGGGTTAGGAACAAGAATTTTTTTTTAATGTTGAAAAAGAGAATTTTAAGAAGTACAGATGATTGACTATATAAATGTGAAAGTCACCAAAGAGCTGGTACCTGGCTGTGACTAAACTTTGAAGTACCATAATCCTTCTTCATCAAAATATGCAAAACAGCATCATGGATCGTTAAGAAAAATATTGAGTCGGTGACTTCATCATCGAAAAATTGACACCGAGTAAGCTTCTCAACGAAATCATCTGAAGAAAAGACAGAATAACATTTAGGAAGAAGTAACTGTTTCGCCACAGATTTCTCTGTGAGGCTAGTGATTTGAATTTCTGTTTGCAAATGTGCATTTTATGGTGGTTTAAGTGTTTGTGGGTTGCAGTGGTACAATACCAGTGTAGTATTAGTACAGTGTCTTCTGGAACTAAAGGATATCTTTCTAATATAGATTTAATGCCCATCAAAAGGAAGAAGGAAAAGGTTCAAACGAGAAAAACTTTAGTAGCTCCTAGAAGAAAACCAGTCCACTCCCCTTTAGGCAGGAACCTGGAGTGTTAATCTCCCTGCTTATTAGATTGAAGCATCAAGTTTGGCTTCTTATTAAAAACTGGGATTCTGCCAAAATAGAGTACATGTTTATGGACCAGAAACACACTGTGATTCTTGATCGCCAAACCTGTTACTTGCCAGTTACTTATCTGTAGCCCATTTTCCCAAAGCTGCTAGGTTCCATCAGAAAACATCTTTCTTTGCACCTTGCATTACCTTTCCCATCATCTTTGAGGGGTCTCAAGCACTAAGTAGCACTTGCACAGATTACCCAACCAAATATTACCATGTGTTTGCTATCCATAAATCCCTGGCTGGGTAATATAAAGGATCAAAAGATAAATTAGACATGAATCTTGTCCTTAAGGAAGGTAGAATATGTATGTATCACTATAGTACTAAAAGGAAAAGTGTATAATAATGAGGGCAGGGGCGATCTTTTTTTATTTGTTTTCTTCTTAAAATAATGCCCAGCATATATTAGGGTCTCACACTTTTGTTGAATGAATAAGAGGTACAGATCATGTGCTGTGGAAATTCTGAGAAAGTAAAGATTATTATTTCTTGTTGGTGGGTATCAGGAAAAACTTGACAAAGCAGATAACATTTACAAGAATGACTAGGATTTGGAAGAAGAGAAGGTGGGAAAGCATGAAGGTTGGAAAGTCTGTTCACAGGCAAGCATCTAACACTGACAGGACCTGGCAGTGACAAGGGACACAGAGAGAGTAGGGCATAGTGGCCACCAGAGCAAGGGATGGAGATGATGATCTTATTTAAAGACTGAAAGGGATGTCAGGCAGCAAAGATGGCAGGAACAGACACTTTCAAGATCTGGGATGATAGAGTAAAACTGCTTAGTAGATTAAGGGGTTACTAGGATCCCTGGGTAGTACAAATGGTTAAATGCTCAACTAGCTGAAAGGCTGGCGGTTCAAACCCACCCAGAGACACCTCGGAAGACAGGCCTGGCAATCTACTTCCAAAAGGTCACAGCCCTGAAAACCCTATGGAGCACAGTTCTACTCTGAAACACATAGGGAAGGTCACCATGAGTTGAAATTGACTCGATGGCAAGTAACAACAACAACAGGATCAAGAGAATGTTTTCAAGTATAAGGAACCCTTGAAGCTAGAACATCTGTAAGTTTAAGAGTAGGAACCAGTGGATAGGAGAAGACTAAGATGCCAATTTCATGCCTCTCTCAGGACCTGTTTACTTGCCGTCCCCCTCCCTAAAATGCTTACCCCTAAGATATTGTCAAGGTTGACCCCCTCCCTTCATTCCACTCTACTCAAATGTCACATTACTGGGCATCCCTGATTGCCCATCTAAAATAACACTGTCTCTCTTGCTCTAGGCCTTTTAACTCTGCTTTTTTCTTCACAGCATTTATCACTACCCACAAGTATGTTTTTATTTGCTTATTATTTGGCAGGGGCTTGTCTTATTCTCTGTACCCAGAATAAGTGCCTGACAAATAGTAGGTGCTCACTAAGTCTTTATTGAACGTCTGTTCAATAAGAAGATAAACAAGACCAGTACCTGCCCTGGAAGAGATTATAGTCTAATGGGGACATAAACGCAGAACTGCAGAATAATGGGATATGTATGTATTCTGCAGATGCAAAAGCCTGAAGAGCACAGTGCTCTTCCCGAAGAAGCAAGACGTTTTCACAGTTCTTAAAGGATAAATTTTCTAAGGAGATTTCTAGTCAAAATGGAAGACCATTCTAGGGACAAACAAAGACACTTGTTAGAAGGTTCTTCCAGATGCCTAGGTGAAAAATGATAAAGGTTCGGATTAAGGCTGTAGAAATGGAGAGGAAGAGACTGATTCAAGAGGAAATATTTATAGGACTTGGTGGGTCACTCACTGACTGTAAAGGGGAGGAGAGAGGGAGAAATTGAAGATGGCTCCAGGGTTTCTACTTTGGGCAACTGGGATGCAGTGATTGAGAGAGGAAAAGAGAAGGGCAGTTATGGGAGGGAGGATCATGTATTTAGTTTGGAACGTGTATCTCAGTTGCTTGGGGGACATCCAGATAGTTGAATACATGGGCGTTCAGTCAAGAGAAGTCTGGACTGGAGGTGTAGTTTGGGGATTCATTAACATGTAGATACACTTGAACTCATAAACATGTAGGAAATTGACTAGACAGAGTCCATGGAGTTAGAGAAAAGAGTCCATGGAATTAATTAAAACCACAGGGTTTCAGATTAAAGCTTGGGAAAGACCAACTATTAAGGGGTGGGGAGGAGCTAATACCAGAAATTGAGGAACTATTAGAGAGGCAAAAAGTTGAATCAGAAGAGAATGGTCTTGCAGAAGTCAGGAAAGAAGAGCATTTCAAGGCAAATGCTAAGGAAATCTCTGATAGCATGAGGCTAGAATGGAGGCAGTTGATCTTGGCAATCTGGATATCACTGATGACCTTGGCAAGGGCAGCCTCATCAATGAGGTAAAGCAGAAACCAGGTTATGGGCTGAGGAGTGTGTGGGAGATGAGGAAGAGTGACAGAAAATAAGGCTACTTTTCCAGGAAGTTTAGAGTAAAAAAAATGGTTACATGTTCACTCTTCTGCTGCCTATTAAATTAGGAATCAAATTGTAAAATTAATTTAATTATATATCAATACAACTAAAATCTAAATGCTATTTCCATAGGGATTTTTATAGGCTCCATTCTCAATTAGATCTCCTTCTTGATAACCATATAAAATACCTGTTCTTTTGAGGTTGTCTATGTTGCGAATGGAAACGCTGATTGTGTAGTGGTTAAGAGCTATGGCTGCTAACCAAAAGGTCAGCAGTTTGAATCCACAAGGCACTCCTTGGAAGCCCTGTGGGTCAGTTCTATTCTGTCCTATAGGGTCACTATGAGTCAGAATCGACTTGACAGCAATGAGTTTGGTTTTTTGGATTTATGTTGTGAATTGGCAGTGAGCCTAAAGTGATTGTCAGAACATAAAAAATAAAAGTAAACCAACCTACCATCAGTTCCCACAATATACACATCCACCTGGATCCTGATAAATTCTTGCAAAATCTGTTAAAAAGGAAGTACATCTTCCTTAGGGAACAGTTTTAGTTGTCAGAAACATAAACTATCACAATTATAGCTTATGGGTGATATGTTGCTTTCAGAAACCTTTTACATTTTGAGAAGGTAATCATATAAAGAGGTACCAATGTTCAAAACAAGGCTCTATGACGGAAAGAAATAAACCCAAAGGAAATAGCCCTCTTTTTCAGGAAGAGGTTAAAATGCTCATTCTTGAGGGAAGTATTATGGAAAAATGTTCTGCCTCAAAGTCACAAAATCAGCTCTGATTTAATTTTAAAATAAGATCTTCTATAGGATGATCTAGAGATTTCTATCTATATAAAAACTAAGGGAAAAAAAAAGACAACAAAAAACCTATGGCTCCTAGATTGTTCTATCCACAGTGACCAGATGTATCTAGCACCAATGTATCTCAATCCTGTTTCCTGGTCTCTAGGCTAAGAGAAGAGCCCTGGTGGCGCAGTGGTTAAAAGCTTGGTTGCTAAACAAAAGGTCGGCAGTTTGAATCCACCAGACGCTCCTTGGAAACCCCATGGAGCAGTTCCACTCTATCCTATAGGGTCACTATGAGTTGAATCGACTTGACAACAACGGGTTTGGTTTAGGCTAAGAGAAAATACCAGTAGTGATGTGAGTAAGGTCATATAAGGTAAGAAAAGTAGCTTTTACTGTTGATCAATTTAGATGATCATTAATATCATCATCGATAAACTTGTAGAACCTCTACTAGGCAATGAACTAAGAATTAAGGCTTTAAAGAAACCTAAGTCAGAGTCTTCATCCTTTGTGCTATATTTCTAGGACTAAAAACTAAAGGTGTGTGGGTGTGTGTGCATGTGGGCATGTGCATTTTTTCCCTCCTCAGCTCAAATAAAGAAAAGAAAAAGTAAGCAGCCTTGAGAGAGTTATGTGATGTTAATATAAGCTTTAAGGAAACTAAATCCCATTTTCTAATTTTGTATTCAGTTCACCCATGCTTAATAGTTCTTAGCTCAGCTCTTACATGGGCAGATTTTTGTGGAAACCCCAAAGAAGTGGGGCAAATGCAGAATTTCTTAAATGTGCTTTACATCTTTTTCTGCATTTCTGGTAGAAACTATTTTAGGAATGCTGACAAAACTATGGAAATAAAACAGATCTCAACCTGATTCTTCAGTCCTGTTTTTAAATCACACAAGACATTGATTCTTTTATATATCTACTTGGCTTTTTTTTTTTTTTTTTGAGAAAGATTGTTAAATAGCCAAATGAAATTTTATCTGCTCATATCAATGATGGTAAAAACTATTCCACTTTTCCCCAGAACCTTTCCCAGTCTTTTCTGATTTGAGGACAATTTAGGTACGATGCCCATGAGAATTTGAGGACACCACAGAACTGAAAGTTGATAGGAGTGTGAGAGCAGGTTCGGCATTCAATAGGATTGTGGTTGTGGTTGCCTGCAAAAGTCTATGCAGTCCCACGGGAAATGTACTTTTCAAGAGTTCATTGAATACCTCTTTCTCTCCCTACCCCTGTCAGCTCCCCTTCCACCATGGAATACTCTAAGATTAGAATTTCCTTCTAATTAAGCATATAGTATCTAAAGGAGCATCCTTCCACAAACACTTTTTTTTTTACCTTTAGTCCCTGATTGGTTGTTTCCATTAAGAAAAAAGAAATTACCTTTTTGAGACCCCTCATTGAAGAGATGTCAAGAAATGACACTGCTGAAAAATCGAGGATGAGGCTGTGAAGGTTGATTTTGGGGACCACAATATTGACAGGAAGATCATCATTCCAGTCTATCTGGAAGGGCAGGTCTGAGGTATTGATTGGCTGATCCAGTTCTTCTATCTGATTATTGTCCAGCTCTTCATCAGAATCTTTTAAGCCATCAACAGTCAATATAAATCCTTTCTGTAGAAGGGGATAGAAAACATGATAACTCTGGCCAAGAAAAAATTGTGTATGTCAGGTAACCCATGTGTTTCTGAAGCCCAGATTCAAAGCTGGGACAAACAATGAGGTTGTAGATACTTTTTTTGGTACTTTGTCCAGGAGAATAAACATTTTAAGGAGACCCTCAAAGACACCATTTAAAAACACTGACGTTAAATGACACATGAGATGCCTTATTTAGCAGGCATTTCATTTAAGGGAATGGAGCTAACACATTGAACTGTATTTTATTAAGCTCTTACTTATAATGCACATTAATGTGAACAAGAAACTTACTGGTGTCACTTGTAGCAGGCCTTTCTTCTGCAGCTTTCGGATTTTCTTCAAAGCTTTATTGCGCTTATGTAGAATTCGAAGTGGACTAAAGCCAATCTGCAAAGCCCATTTCTGTGTTACAAGAGTACTGAATATTCTGCTACCTATATAGTATAATTCTAATAACTTTAACTGGGATGGGTTGAGGGATTCGGGCAAATAATCAAGATACTTGTGATAAAATTTAGAAGTGCTTAAAACAACAACATTGCATAAGAACTATGGTCTGGTCAGTTTGTATGTGGTTAGCAACACCCTAAAACCCCTGCGCAGTCTAGGATTTATCCATGAACATCCATCTATGTATCTAAACTCTATTTAAACCTGCTTGCATTTTTGGCCTACGTAAGTCTTAAATTTTATTTATTTTCTATTTGTTGAATAAGGGAGGCATCTAGGTGCTCCTTGGAAACTCTATGGGGCGCTTCTACTCTGTCCTCTAGGGTTGCTATGAGTCAGAATCCACTCTATGGCAATGGGTTTCTAGTTAGTATTCTGCTTCTGTATAATTTTCACTATATTAAAATTATATGATTTTATTTTATTATTTTTTTTTATTGCATGCTTTCATTGTCTAATTTTAGTACTAGACTTGGGACCAACTCTCATTTTCCCTTTTTCAAAACAATTGTGTTCTTACTGATGCAATATTTAACTCCAGAGTAATAAGGAGGATCAAATCATGTAAAAAAAAATCCTTAATAAAAATGTAGTCAGATGGAAAAATAGTAGATCCAGTGGAAAAGGCAGTATATAAAGCCATATATACAATATGATCTCATTTTGTAAAAAGTTGTAATCTTGGGCCAGGGAGCAAAGTACACAGAAGAAAAATATCCAATGCGTACCAAAGTAATAATAATAGGGTTTAAGGCAGAAGCTCTATGCAAGGTCCAGAGCCGTCCAAAAGGCATGCTGTTTCTTAACTTTGAAAACTGGTTCCTTGTTATCTCCAGTTTACTGGGGACACTCAGTATTTATAGTTATTTAGTGTTCAATATTCATTTATAACTGTTATCCTTAACCTCCTCAACGATGCATTCAAATACTAAATGTCCCTTCGCTGTTTCTAAAGTTGCCCAAAGAAAATCTGTAGGATACTATCTATAAAAGCCAGCATCCCAAAACATCTTTAGAACAGAATTTGGTAAAAGCCTTGGACCTCATAGAAAGAGGTTTATTTCCCACATACTAACAGACCGTTTGTAAGTTCTTCTCACCTGCCTGGGACATGGAACACAAAAACACCAACAAAATCCAGCCCAACATATATGAAGTCAGTGACCCTCTTGTTAAAAAACAAAAATTTCTTTCCCAGATATTCAGTGGAATCTCTCTCTCACACACACACATCAAATAACCCCAAACCTTACAGCACTGATAAGTTTCTGCTTAAAGAAATTAATGTTTGCAAAGTAGATAGGAGATGGACATCTGAAGATTTTCACTCCTTCCGGCTCATACATCTACAAGGTAGAGAAGTAAGATTAGATGGTGTCCATTAAACTCATATTAACATGATTTAGCAAGTCAAAGAAAAAACAAAAAGAATCTTCCTTACATCATAGTAATCTTTTTTATTCTTATAGATGTTGCTCCTTCCAACATTAGCCAGTGTGCTGCATTTTGGACTGTAGGGAAAATCAACACCAAATGAATCATTTATGCATATTTGTTAGGCCTATAAGGCTAACATTGATTTTTTTCCTAGCATACCAAAGCAGGCTCACTCTTCAAAATTTGGAAGGTTGGGGAATCATACCCTCCAAGAGTCTGCAGGGCAAGCACCTTGTTTTACTTATCTTTGTGTCCTCCCACACAGCTGCTAAAACAATGCCTTGCACCTACCATGTCACTGTTACCAAACAACTTCCATATGCTTTTGCCATTTTGATTCTGAATATCACAGCTATTTGGTGAGGTAAGGCAGATCTATTTTATGGATGAGCACATGGAGAAGTAAAATGACTTGGCTCTGACCACTCAGTTTGTCTCAATGTTTGTTAGGTCCCCCGTAGAGAAATGAGTGCAGATACAAATGAATAAAAGAGTAAGGGAACATTTTAATACAAATGTATTTCATCAGTCAAGGATTAGCTTTAACTATGATAAAAACACCTTCTGTTCTCAAATTCGTTAGTTCCCAAGGAGTCTTATTTCTCTGACACACCTTGTAAACCAACATAAGTTGAGTGACCACATGGTGGTGGTATTACAACAGAGATTTAAGAATCAAAAAGCTGTTTGGACTGGATGACTGTTAAGAATCAAGAATTCTGGTGGCTTTTGTGGAATTTTTTTTATCACCTGTCTGTCAGTTTGTCTTACTGTGGTGTTTTGTGTGTTGCTATGATGCTGGAAGCTATGACACCAATATTTCAAATACCAGCAGGGTCACCCATGGTGGACAAGTTTTGGCAGAGCTTCTAAACTAAGACAGACTAGGAAGAAAGGCCCAGCGATCTTCTTCTGAAAATTAGCCAGTGAAAACCCTATGGATCACAACAGAACGTTGTCCTACTTGCTTGCTTTGGACATGTCATCAGAAGTGATCAATCACTAGAGGAGGACATCGTGTTTGGTGAAACAGAGGGCCAGCGAGGGTGAGGGAGACCCTCGGTGAGATGGATTAGCACAATGGCCACAGTGATGGACTTGAACATGCTGGTGATTATGAGGATGATGCAGGACCAGGCAACGTTTCATTCTATTGTACATAAGGTTGTTAGGACTTGGAGCTGACTCAACGACAGCCATCTACCTGTCTGTCTGTCTATCCATCCATCCAACCATCTGTCCATTCGTCTGTCTGTCTATCTTTGTGGAATTTTAGGACAAGAGAGGCCTTTGAAAAGTTCTCCACTCCAGCTCCATGCTTTTAAGGTGGGAGTATAATCTACCTATAAAGAGAATCCTCCATGACACATGGAGAATCTGACACTCCTGTCAGTAACACATTCTCATGTTTAACAAGTGGAAGGGAAAGACATTGAACCCTCTTAGAATATAATTACTCTGGTTTACAGCTGGGCAAACAGATTCAGAGATTTATATGATTTCTTTGAACTGGCATCAAAGCAGGGAGCAGACTAACAGCAGGTATGCTAACTGGCCAAAGTTTCTAAAGCCAGGCCATCACGTTACTCTCCAGGTCTCGGGGCGACTGAGGAAGAATATACTGGCCACTCTTAACAGACACGCATGCTTATTAACCAAACTACTTTTCCCGTAACCAGTGACAAAATTTTTTTCTCTTTTGATTTGGGCAGGTCAAAGGCTGCAAGGATGCAGGGCACAGCAAACACTCACAATTGTGTCCGGAACACGATGGTTAGGAGCTGAAATGCAACGCTAGCTGCCAGGCCTAAACCAAGTCCCAGGACAATGGCACAGACGAAAGTCACAATCCAAATGAGCTAAAAAGAAACAACACATACACTACAATTTACTTTGATTAAAATACAATGTCTTAGGTCCAGAACTATAAGAAAGCATGAAATTCTAGGGCCAAAAACAGAGGTTGGAAATTGTAATCTTGGATTAGGGAGCAAATGTACAGGAGAAGGGACCTGCCTCAGGTTCTCAAACACGGAAACATAAGCAAATATAAAATGATCCACAGAGTGTACCTATTTCTAATCCCGTCCCTGTCCCAGTTAAAGAAGTGATTGTATCTCTGTCACAGCTAGAATTCCAGAACCAGCTGCTGTTCATTAAAACTATCAAATTAATTGGCAGACCCTATACTAACCTCTTTTTTTAAAATTTATTCTATTTTTTATTGTTGTTGAGAATATACACAGCAGAAGATACACCAATTCAACAATTTCTATGTGTACAATTCAGTGACATTGATTACATCAAGTTGTACAACCATTCTCACTCTCCTTTTTTCGGTTGTTCCCTATACTAACCTCTTATTCTTGCTCTATTGGTTTAATTAATGGCTACTCTCTCTACAAAGGAGCCCTAGTGGCTCAGTGGTTAAGAGCTCGGCTGCTAACCAAAAGGTCAGCAGTTCGAATCCACCAGCTGCTCCTTGGAAACCCTATGGGACAGTACTACTCTCCTACAGGGTCACTATGAGTCAGAATCGATTTGATGCAATGGGTTTGGTTTTGGTTTTTACCTCTATAAAGATTTTAGCATGCCAAAAGGGTGTTCAAATCTCCAACAATTATCTGTTGGGAACAAAAGTAAACCAAGTGTAACATTATTACTTTATGCTTGTTAAGTAGCATAGGATGTGTTAACAGCATTTTTATGCCACAGACTTTGACCCTGTTGTTAACTATGGACTCTTTCTCATAGCAAGGCATGCTGAGAGCAAGAGAGAACGTTTGTAAAGTATTTCCAAAAAAGAATGTTTAGAATTTAAGGTTTTCACGGAGCCCTGATGGCACAGTTATTAAGTGTTCGGCTACTAACCAAAAGGTCGGCAGTTTGAATTCACCAGTCGCTCCTTGGAAATCCTATGGAGCAATTCTGCTCTGTCTATAAGGTCACTATGAATCGCAGATTCTCTGGAAACTAATATATTATGTAATGAAGAACAGAAGCAATGCATACCCTAAAATTCAGAGCTTCTGTGGCATTCAGAATGACTGCAAGAACTCTTAGGTCAGATCTAAGAAAGTTCTGTATTTGCAAGTAGCCTATCCTTTTAAAATGAAATCCCAGAGAATGATCATTAGAAATATGCAGTTTAAAGATAGCCAGCAACTAAAACAAACAAAGATTGCTTTGAACAGATATACGAATGAAATTTCACTTGGTTTACAAAATTAATATGCATTTTACATCAGTGTTAAAATGCCACCCCGATTTATCTCTCTTTAAAATACTGTTACTTCTACTTACACAATCATATTTATCCTTTCGCCACAGTCTTCCTATTTCAGCAAACTGCATCAACATTCCCTTTAAATTTCCAAGTGCTAAAGCTGACAGGACAGACTGTTAAAAACATAAATACCAGATGTACTTTAAGTTAGTCAAATAAACCATGCAGAAGCAAAGGTGAAGGTTGTAGATAAGTGAGTCCTTTAAAGGGCCTCAAAGCATATCAAAGGATATGCCCTTTTCCAGTGTGCAGAGGCCAAGGAAGACACTGGAGAACTGGGACTCTGACCTGTCCCTGTGCGTGGCTTTGTTCCCAACACAGTGGTAGTGATTATGCCATGGATGATCTGGTGGCACCTAAGAGCTATTTCCTTGGGACAGAGGAAGGCAGATCTTCCCAAGCACAGTCTAATGTGTGTCTGTTTATTGGAGGTGGGGGCAGGGGGCTGCTGTCTGTAAAAGATAACTTGGATCTAAATTCTAACCTTTGATGATGAACAGCCATCATGCCACTTTGGAAGACGAAGCTAAAGATCACAGAGAGGTTAACAAAGATCTGAAGCAGACTCTCTGGGACAGTGTGAACCATGTTCATCTTGTTCCCTGTGGTATCTCTGGAACCTACTGTGGTCAAATGCCCATAAAAACCCCTAAAAAATGAGTTGCTGTTGAGTCGATTCCAACTCATGGTGACCCAGTGTGTGCGGAGTAGAATTACTCCATAGGGTTTTTTGGGCAGTGACCTTTCAGAAGCAGAGTGCCAGGCCTGTCTTCTGAGGTGCCTCTGGGTGGGTTCAAACCACCAACTTTTCAGATAGTAATCCGGCACTTAACAGTTTGTGCCACCCAGGGATTCCCAAATGCACATGTTGTTGTTGTTACTGTGTGTCGCTGAGTCACTTCCAACTTGTAGCGATCCTATAGGACAGAGTAGAACTGCCCCATGGGGTTTCCTAGGCTGGAATCTTTACAGGAGCAAATTGCCAGGTCTACTCTCCTGCGGAGTGGCTGGTGACTTTGAACTGCCAACCTTTTAGTTAGCAGCTGAGTGCTTAACCATTGCATCACCAGGACTCCTTCGAAATGCACATTAAAAAAAAATCCATTGCTGTTGTTTTAATATGGCAAACAAGAGGAAGACCCTCAACAAGATGGATTGATACAGTGGCAGCAACAATGGGCTCAAACATAGCAATGATTGTGAGGATGGTGCAGGACCGGGCATGTTTCATTCTGTTGTATAGAGGGTCGTTATAAGTTGGAACTGACTCGATGGCATCTAACAACAACATAGCTATACAGTGGAATCTGTGAGAGCTGGAACTCAACAAGACTGCCTTGTTTTTCCACGTCCCACAAGTTTTCTGGTTTTGACAGGGTGCGATCTTACCACTTTTCTATTGTTTGTTTTGGTGGAAAATATTTGAGTTTTCCTTCTCTCACAGGTTTCCACTTTACACAGTTTCTGGCTTTTGAAGATTTTACTGAATAATGGTTCCATGAGTGGCACAAATGGTTAAACACTTGGCTTCTGACAGAAAGGTTGGGGATTCAAATTTACCCAGAGGCGCCTTGGAGAAAGGTCCGGTGATCTACTTTTGAAAATAGTACAGCCATTGAAAACCCTATGGAGTACAGTTCTACTCGGAAAACACATGAGGTTGCCATGAGTCAGAATCAACTCGCTGGCAACGGGTTTTTTTTTTTTTTTATAGCTATATAAGATAGTACCATTAAGGGAAGTTGAGTGTGCTATTTTTGTAACTTCCGACGAGTTATAATTATTTCAAAATAAAAAGTTTTTTAAAAGAATAAAAAGAAATTGCAACAGCAAACTTATAATTAAAAATTAGTATCTTTATCCTGTTAGACAATAAGTTTTTCCTTTAGGGAAATTTACTATCCATATAAAACATATCAAATGCCACCTGTTAGAAGAGACACATCATTTTTCTTTTCATTTAGCATTATTTCCCACTTGGTCACTACTCCATAGAAAAACAACTACAAACAATTTACAATAAAATACTCAACAGAAAACTTTAAGAACATATGATTTAGCAATCCCACTCCTAGGTATGTATCCTAGAGAAATAAGAGCCATGACAAGCATAGACATATGCATACCCATGTTCATGCAGCATTATTTACAACAGCAAAAAGAAACAACCTAAGTGCCCATCGACAGATGATGGATAAACTGTGGTATATACACACAATGGAACACTAAGCAATGATAAAGAATAATGATGAATCCGTGAAACATCTCACAACATGGATGAATCTGGAGGACATTATACTGAGTGAAATAAGTCAGTCTCACAGAAAGACAAATATTGTATGAGATCATTATTATAAATAGTCAAGAAAGGGTTTACACAAAAAAAAAAGAAACATTTTTTGATGGTTACCAAGGATGGGAGGGGGAGGGAGGGAAAATCACTAACTAGAAAGTAGACATGTGTTAACTTTGGTGAAGGGAAAGGCAGTACACAACATGGGGAAGTCAGCACCACATGACCAAGGCAAGGGAAGACACTGAGAAGTATGCAAGAATAAAAGGCAATGATGGCAAATATTATAATATATACAACCCTGCAACAACAGTAATAACAATAATATATGAGTAGATACATAAGTAGATACGTATGCTGAATAGGTATGGGAGGGTGTATGGGGGTACCAAAACCTCACTGCCATCGAGTTGATTCTGACTCATAGCGACCCTATAGGACAAGGCTGTAAATCGTTATAGAAGCAGATTGCCACATCTTTCTCCCACAGAGTGGCTGGTGAGTTCGAACTGCCTACTTTTTGGTTAGCAGCCAAGTGCTTTACCGAATGGGGGCACATCCACGTACATATATAGGGTTTGGCTTTGGATATTTCTACATACATATTTGTATGTGCTGCATGTATATTCATATATATAATAGAGCACACAGGGGGCACAGTCGGGGAAACATTCTAGACATAACCAAACACCTCGTGGGACTGAGTTTCTGGGCTTGAAGGCTAAGGACCATAGTCTTGAGGGACATCTATGTCAATTGGCATAACATAGTTCATAAAGACAATGTTCTACATCCTACTTTGGTGAGTAGTGTCTGGGGGTCTTAAAAACTTGTGAGCTGCCATCTAAGATACAACTGTTGGCGTCTTTCCATCTGGAGCAAAGGAGAGTGAAGACAACCAAAGAGTCAAGGAAACAACTGGTTCAGAGGACTAATGGACCACAGGAACCACAGCTTCCACTAGCCTGAAACCATAAGAACTAGATGATACCAGGATCACAATAGAAGGTGCCGGTTAGAGTGGGACAAAATGTTCAAATTCATGAAAAAGACCAGATTTACTGGTCTGAGAGGGATTGAAGGAACCCCTGAGACTACGGCCCTTAGACACCCCTCTAACTTGGGACTGAAGCCATTCCCAGAGATCACCTTTCAGCCAAATCATAAACAGGCCTACAAAATAAACAGTAACTCCCGTGAGGAAAGTCCTCCTTAGAAAAATCATCTATATGAGAACAAAAGGGCAACATCTGCCCAAAAGCAAAGATGAGATGGCAGGAAGGGGCAGGAAAACTGGAGGAATTGAAGTGGGGAACTCAGGTTGGTAATGGGGAGGGTGCTGACTAAGTGTGAGGATTGCAATTAATGTCACGGGACAATTTGTGTATAAACTATTGAATAGGAAACTAATTTGTTCTGTAAACTTTCACCTAAAGCACAATAATTAAAAAAAAGAAAACTTAAAAAAAAAAAAAAAAGCTTACAGAGCATTGAGAAACTGTAGAAATGAAAAGGGGTACAATTTTACCAGGAACCTGGGATCAATTCTGCAAAAGATGTAAAGGATTAAATACACATAATGTGCTTAGATCTCTGCTGATGCTTAGTAAGCACTCATCAAACATTCTATTTAGCTGTTATTGTGGACTTGTTGCCCTCAAATGATAAAACGAAGCAAACCAGCTATTTAGTTGAAACAAAGACTTTCTGACACAATAGTCTCACAAGAGCTTATCACATGGATCTGTTACAGAAAGGATTTTGATTAACATCATGGACAAGGTCCTCAGGTGTTGCTTATTTAGAAGGGAGCTAGGATTTTAAATAGTAATTGTTTCATTTCTCTAAATGGCTATTGGCTGGGTAGCACCCAAGTGCACCTGTGGGAAGAAGCACACCAGGCCAGAATTCATCTCTATGTAAAGGTGAGTGTGTGTGCATTTGTTTTTATTGAAATACACTTTCTTCTGTTCCATTAGTGGTGACTTCTTGATTCCTTTAATGTAATTCATTTTGAAATCAGTAGTTTAGATGGAGAACACATATGTTTGGCAAACAGAACTCCGCCCGGCTTGAGATCAATTTTACCAGTGAGCCTCTTTTGGAATGACCACACTGGGAGTCCAGAAACCTGGGACCAAGTTCATAGTTCAATTACCAACCCACCAGGAAAAAAGGACTAGATAACAACCAACAGACATTGGTGGGTTGGATCATATCTCTACATCAAAATCGGAATAGAATATTTGTATAATGATAATAATGATACTAACAATAATGGCTATGATTTACCAAGTGCTTATCATGTGCCAGGCCCTGGGTAAGTATTTCAGATGCATTCTTTCATTTAATTTTCATAACAAGTTTGTGAGGTAGATACTATCCCCCATCCCTATTTTATAAATGGGGAACCTGAGGTTCGGAGATGTTAAGTTATTGGCCCCATAGCAAATTTAGGCAGGATTCAAAGTAGGTTTACAGGCCTCCAGAGCCAGTGCTCTGTGAATCACCTCAAAATCATATCAAAACCACAAAGGACAATGTATTTACCATTGTCAAGCTTCCTAGAGGAGCCCTGGTGGCACGGTGGTTAAGTGTTTGGCTGCTAACCAATAGGGCGGCAGTTTGAATCCACCAGCCGCTCCTTGGAAACCCTATGGGGCAGTTCTGCTCTGTCCTACAGGGTTGCTGTGAGTTGGAATCGACTCCATGGCAAGGAGTTTGATTTGGTTTTGGTTTTCTAGAGGAGCCCTTTGGTGGTGAAAATGGTTTTTGTGACTACTAACGTAAAGGTTGGCAGTTCAAACCCACCCATCCAATAACCAGTGGCACCGCGTCGCCATGAGTTGGGGTTGACTTGACGGCAATGGGTTTGGTTTGGTTTCCTAGAGGTCCTATTTTTTCCAGTGTCTGCTGTTATTTTTTTAAAATCTGAGTGCTGCAGAAGTGTACAAAGCATTAGACTAAACCATGAAAAATTACAGTTCAGGAGAGATGGACGAGTAACACGAGGTGGGAGGTGGGAGGTCTACGGCTGGGCAGGAAATCAGGCTCCCCTCCTGCAATCTGACAGTGTTGGTCTTGGAGCCAAACCAAGCTATGACAGCTGTAGGGCGTATTCCTAATGACTGGTAGTGTGGCTGGTAGCACCATTCCCTGAATTAGATAGAGAACTTGATTGCTTCAACCTTTAGGAAAATCTTCATTTCAGTCAATCCTCTGGTGCCAGGGTGCCTTCCTGTTTAAAAATTAATTATATCTGGGGCTATGAACATGCGAAGAGTAGAGCAGATAAGGCAGTTTGGGCATCTGCATTCCTAACATTCATAAAATGCTGCCAAGGGGAAAATAAATATTTTGGGCCCATAGAGTATTGAGTAAGAAGAGTACTTGAGAGTTGTAATTACCTCATTTTCTCTAGTTTAGTTTGTATTTGTATAGTTTAAAGAGTCCTTGAGTGGTGCAAATGGTAAGCCTGCTCAGCTGCTAACGGAAAGGTTGGAGATTCAAGTCCACCCAGAGTCACCTCAGAAGAAAGGCCTGGCAACCTACTTCTGAAAAATCAACCATTAAAAACCCTATGAGCAGAGTTCTACTTTGACACACATGGAGTCTCCATTGAGTCAGAGTCAACTGGATCAACAGCAAATAGTTTCCAGAGTTTAAGAATCCGGGTCCTTGATTTGTTACCCAAAGGAGAGAAATGTTACCCAAAGAGAGAAGATCGTACCCTTTTAGCTCAGTAATGAAGTCACTCTTGAAGTTCTCCCTTCAGCCAAAGATTAGACAGGCCCATAAAACAAAACTAGACTAAAGGGGCACACCAGCCCGTGGGCAAGGACTAGAAGGCAAGAGGGGGACAGGAAAGCTGGTAACAGGGAAACCAAGGTTGAGAAAGGGAGAGTGCTGACACATCGTGGGGCTGGTAACCAATGTCACAAAACAATATATGTACTAATCGTTTAACGAGAAGCTAGTTTGTTCTGTAAATATTTATCTAACTCACAATAATAAACAAATAAAGATCAAATAGAGAAGAGTGTTACCTTTTGTAGTGGCTCCAAGAGAAATCCAATGGCAACGATGACAATCAACACGATGATGGCAGAGAGAATCCCAGCAATCTGTGAAGACCAAAAAAAAAAAAATCTTATCACAAGCTCAGCATTTTCTCTGGCTCAGATTGTCCAGTTACTAGTGCTAGGATGGTCCACACAACAAAGACCTTGAAGTACCTGCGTTTTGCCTCCTGTACTCTCCTGGACCCCTGATCTGGAAAGGGCGGTACTCGATGCAAATCCTCTGAAGAATCCACAGACTATGTTACTCAATCCGAAGGCTATTAACTCCTGACAGAAGAACAAGGAGGGAACTTTTAGAAGTGGCACTATTACAATTAGGTACAAAATATTA
Source organism: Trichechus manatus latirostris (assembly GCF_000243295.1). NCBI lineage: Eukaryota > Metazoa > Chordata > Mammalia > Sirenia > Trichechidae > Trichechus > Trichechus manatus. The sequence goes on along the minus strand of NW_004444032.1, from coordinate 7,682,920 downwards.
TTTAAAGTTGCCTAATTAGACCCAGTGCAAGTTGTATACTTACCTGATTGCCATCAACTGGATAATCGTATTTGAGGGAATAGACGCTGGCAACTGAAAAGGCCACTGCAAAGCCAACGACTGCAATGGCGAAGCTATCGCCTATGGTGTTTTGGAAAACCTCCACGTCAGGTGCAATAGGGGACTGAAATCTGAAATAGAGATTAAGCAAGCCTGAATGTAGCCAACCTGCTTGTAATTCTTCAATGGCATCTATTTGCTCTTATGAAAAGTCCAAACTCAGCCCCACCTCTCCAGCTTAATTGCTATCATTTCCCAAATTTATCCTCCAGCCAGACCAAGCTTCTTTTTGTTTCTTGAAGGTGTCACTCTTTCACCTTGGAGCCTTCCAATTAATGTTCCCTCTGTCTGAACCATCCCTCTAATCCCCATCCTTTCATCCAGAAAGTCTCCCTTGACCATAAAGTCAGGATTAGGCAAGATTCTCCATGCTTTGCCAGCTCCTGCTGGGTATTCTGCACACATCCCTGTAACTCTCTACCCAGACTTAGAGCAGGAACTGTGACTGTCTGATCCACTGTACCATGTCAATAGTCAGACACTCTTCTTGGCATATAGTAGGTGACTGTTGGGAAATGAGTGAAATCTAGACTGACTTGTACCTCACTTTGGACTATCACCTAAAAGAATTTAGCGCCACTGAAAACTTTGGAATCTGCTATCTTATTGTTGAAAAGCAGTACTGCCTGAATTTGATACAAGATTATAAACCCAGTCCAACGATAGTGGTAAATCTATGTTTTCGCCAGTATAACCACATTATCATGTACACTTATATCCTCATAAGCTTCATGTAAAATATGTTAGATTCCACTTGTATTGTTACATTGGATTGCAAAGCATTACCCACAATCCCTCCATTAGTTATCCACGGCTGAAGGTTCTTTGAGCAAACACAATCCTGAGACAAGGAAAGCAAGAAAGTCCTCCCTCTATTGAAAACAATAACCTTTCATGGAAAACTCCTGGCAAACAGATGGGCCTTGGACTCTGCCCTGTGCTGGAGCCAACTGTGGCTGTGATGGAGAGTGGGTTCCAGTTTAAAGTGATAGAGTGTCACAGAAACTTCCAACTCAGAGAGGATACTTCTCTGTTTATGCTTCACGAACTTACAGCAGTGAAATGATATTTACTAATTGTATGACAAAAGGTACAAATATCTCAAGCTCAACATCCATTTACTGAAATGCTCAGCTCCTGTAAAAATCTATCTCTGACCTAAAACTTATTAGAAGAAGGTTAATTGAATCCATTCAACTTTTTCTGAAATAGTCCAAGTTTGGGGATTATCTATGTTAATGAAATTTCAGCTCTAATTTTGAAGAAGTACTACTGTCTCAAGGATCCCTGGTGGCGCAATGGTTAAGTGCTCGGCCTCTGAACACCACAGACAAGGTGATATGATGGAGATTTACAGTCTCAAAACTTGGGTTTACTTCCTGGCTATGCTTCTTCTCTCCCTGAACCATAGTTTCCTCATTTGTAAATGAAGACAATAAAGCTTGTTTTCTTTTCTTTGTAGTTTTGTGGGAGGGCCAAATAAAATCATAAAGACAAATAGTATTTACACACTATAAAATACAATGTGCCTGTTAGCGATTATTATGGGATCCCTTTGGAATGTGAATATATCCTTTGTGTTCCCTTTCAATGCTCGGTTCCATTCCGCCATCTTCATTCAATGTGTGTGACTTCACAAAATAACTTCTAAAGTGGTATACTCATTAACAACAGATTAAAAAAACTCATTGCCATTGAGTCGATTCTGACTCATAGCGACCCTATAGGACAGGGTAGAACTGCCCCATAGGGTTTCCAAGGATGTAATCTTTATGGAAGCAGACTGCCACATCTTTCTCCCATGGAGTGGCTGGTGCATTCCAACTGCTGATTAACCGCTAATAACCATTATTTTCAGTTAGAATTTATTTGCAATGATCAGAAATGTAAAAGGCCCACTCAGTCATCAACCAGGAAAAAATTAGAGTATAGAAAGCATGTAAAGCTCCTAGTACCTAATTTAGGTGCTAAATTAGCAATAGGAGTAATGAAAGTTGAACATTTATTACGGGCCAGGCACTGTTCTAAGCACGTCACAGGTATTATCTCACTTAATCCTTATAAGAATCCTCCGTGATAGCTACTATTTTTAGCTCCATTTTACAGCCAAGGACATAGATGCACAGAATTTAGTAGTTTTGCTTGAGGTCAAGAAGTGAGTCAAGAATAAATCCCAGGCACTCTGCTTCTAGAATATGCAGCTTATCTGCTAGGTGGCCCTGCCTCTCTGTAGAGTGGAATGCTTAATAAACGCGAGCTGCCCCCTCCTCCCACCCACACACCTTGTAGAAAGAGGTCCATGACATTTAAAATATATTTACTAAGTGGGGTTTCCAAGATTGTAACTCAGTGATGTTAAGTTTATCTTTTATTTCAAAACCCTTCTGACAAAATCCGCTTTAAACTCATTTTTTTTCCTATTTGGTTTATGTCTCCCAATACATTTAACTAAAGTGCAATCACTTAAAAGTTGAAAGGTGGAAACCCTAGAAATCATCTTTCAGTTTCAGCCTAACTTCCTCTTAAAAACTCTGTAAGATTAAAAGTGATGGTTTACATTCATTAAGTATAACAGATGACGATCTGGTGATAAAAATGTTTTTGGCTTAAAAATATATATATACTTGTTTTAAAAGAATTTGGATATTTTAACATTAACCTAATACTGACTTCTGGGATTCTCAAATGCTTGTTCAGGCAGGGTAAGGTAGTGGAGGGAGAGAGAGCTTTTTCATTTTAACAGGAAAGCAACTTTTCCTTGGTAAGCAAATAAGAAGAAATTGATGCTATCTCTGGTCAGAAGGCAAAGAGAGGAAGAAGAGGGCACAAAACTGGATCTCCCTTCTCAATCCGTTAAATGCAATGAAATACATTTTCAAATTCCTTGTACACACAGGCCTCCCAGCCTCCTGCAGCGGTAAGTTGCTCTGGTCTTGTTTTGAATGCGATCATGAGAAAGGACAGAGTGTGCCTCTCTGAACTATTCCAGCACTGCGGGTCTTCCTTAGTATCTCTTTTGAACTTTCAGAACTTGGCTCCAGTAACCCCAAACAAAACACTACTTATTGTTTATAGTAATTTACAGATGAGGAAATCTGGTTTCATTTGGTATTTCGTTATGGGGAGAAATGGGTATATGTTGCCTGTTTTTCTACTTTCACTAATTTTTATTCAGGTGTGAGTGCTTGCTCGTCATCTGGCTTATGAGTTCTTCCACAAAGAGAAACTTTCTGATATTAACTATGGACTTTTACCATGTTCGTGGCCCCTTCCTAGGAGAGAAGGGAACCTTTCTCACAGATGCCCGGAGCAGAGAGAGTTCTGACACGGGTTCATGCATTTCAGTTCCTACGACTCTCTCAGTAACTACTGCTTACACTCTGATTAGTGTTTACAGATGCCATCATAAAAGACTCACCCTTTTTGCATTTTCCCAATGACAGCCGCATTAAACCTGTTTTTGAAGTCAAAGCCATAGGATACACCTGTTGCAATCACAGTCTGCAAAGTTGCAAAATTACCCGAATTAGAAATCTGAGATAAAATGAAGAGTCTTGCATTGAAAAAATACCATTGCCAGACCCCACCCCTAGGCTTGTTAACTAAAGATCTCCAGGCCCAAGCTTTGTTACTTTTTAAAAGGTCCTGAGGCAATTCTGGAGTCCCTAGGTGATGCAAATGGTTAACATGCTTGGCTGTTAACTGAAACGTTAGAGGTTGAAGTCTACCAAGAGGCACTTCAGAAGAAAGGCCTGGTGATCTACTTCCCAAAAATGAGCCATTGAAGGCCCTATGGAGGTGTCTCCATGAGTTAGAGTTGACTCAGGGCAACTTGTTTTATTTTGCTTTGTTTTTGAGACAATTCTAATGTACTGCTGCCAGGTTGGAAACCACAACTCTAATTCAAATGGGTCTATCACCATGCCATCTCAGACATCTTGCTCTCTGTACCATCCATGTCTTACATGGAAAGAACAAACTGAAAGGTGTAAAAGAACGTTATTAAATTCTGAATGACTAAGCACTATGTCCAGAAATTGCAGAGATGGCATCTCGGTCCCATAAAAACCTCCTGATCTACAAATGCTGAAGGACTTTCAACGTAAACACACTAGACTAACAAACTATGAAAGAAAAGTCTTAAGATGTTCAGTTACCACGATGAGTTCAATCGGAATGGGCACTGGAAGTTTGGCTTTGTAGCGCTGGTTTATTTCTTTAACCACAAATACTACCAACAAAATAATCAGGGCTGTCACCAGGTCTGCAATGTTAGTCTTCTCTATTTGTGAGAATACAGAATGTAGAACCTAAAATTATAAAAACAAAAACCACTCAAGTCCTATATTAATGTATAATTTGGATTCAACACTTAATTCCAAATAGATAAAAATTAACATTTAAGAAAAAGTACCGACATAGATTGATAGTGATTCTGTGTTTTGCTCATGTTAACCATACAAGTGACATTGTAGAGACCAGCATGCAGTTGTGAGGAGGGTAAGTAAGCACAGAGAGGGCAGTGGTGGTTCAATGGCAGAATTCTCCCCTTCCATGTGAGAGACCAGGGTTTGCTTTCCAGCCAATACACCTCGTGTGTAGCTACCATTCGTCTGTCAGTGGAGGCTTGTGTGTTGCTATGATGTTAAACAGGTTTCAGTGAAGCTTCCAGACTAAGAAGGACCAGGAAGAAAGGTGTGGCAATCTACTTCTGCAAATCAGCCAGTGAAAATCCTATGGGTCACAACATGGGTTTGCCATGAGGTGGGGGCTGACTCAGTGGCAACTAGCAACAACAAAGTAAGCATAGTGTGGGCACCACACTGCTGTAAGGATGCTTCTGGCATTTTTGCTGGGAATCTCTTAGGCTAATGCCAAATTTTATTGGATAGTTTTTCCCATTTTTACAACTGGTCTCTTCTGCTCTTAGGTCTCTTTGGTCATTGTTATGGATTGAATTGTGTCCCCCCAAAATATGTGTTGTAAATCCTAACCTCTATGCCTGTGGTTATAATCCCATTTGGGAATGAGTTGTCTTTGTTATGTTAATGAGGAAGGATTAATATGGGGTGTGTCTTGAGTTGATCTCTTTTGCGATATAAAAGAGATTAAACAAGCAAGCGAATAAGCATAGATGGGGGAAGAGAGATGCCAAGCCACATGAAAATTGCCCAGGAGCAGAAGCTCAGAAGAGACAAGGACCCTCCTCCAGAGCTGACAGAGAGAGATAAAGCCTTCCCCTAAAGTCAGCACCCTGAATTTGGACTTCTAGCCTTGTAAACTGTGAGAACATAAATTTCTGTTTGTTAAAGCCATCCACTTGTGGTATTCCTGTTATAGCAGCACTAAATAACTAAGACAGTCATCATTTCTTTATTTCACGATAATCACTACTGATCTGACCAGGGAATAACCTCTGGTCCCTGATAGTTTTTTTCTTAGCATGCATCCCCTTAATTCCTGGCTTCCTTTAGGTCTATACCTTTTACATTTCTTAGCCGACACTGCTTGTCACCTTTGGAAATGATTGCCTGGCTAACTGTGCCCTATGCATAGTCTGACTTCTAGAAACCAGTTGACTTCCATACCCATAGGGCCCATGACACCTCAGGCAGGTCCAAGTTGGCTCCCGAACTGCTCCTAGGGTACACTGATTCTGGAGCAGCTTTGGATGAAAGCAGAGCGTATTAGTTCCAGATTGAAACAAGCTCTGTCTCAAACTCCCAGAGACTATTTGCTAGAAGTGCTAAGAGCAGGATCTGCTCCTTTTACACATCAGCCATTTCCTTTTGCTTTATAAACAGGGACTTGTACAAGGTTCAGAAGAACCTTAATTCTAAAATAACAAGACCTGCTTTTTGAGACATAAGAAAACATTATAACTCAATTAGCAAAATTCTTTCAAGTTTTCAAATGGGAAAATTTTTAAAAATTGGAACAAAATATTGAAGCTTTCAGCAATGTACTTAGATATTTTTAAAATACTCAAGAGTCAAATCTAAGAAATAACACTTAATCGCTGTTGCTAATGTTAGCTGTATGGTAGAGGTGACTGATTTTTAGTGTTCTTCTCTTTGCCACTTACTTTTTCTTGATGTGAATAAATTTTACAACCCATTGATTTCTTGCAAGCTGTAGGTAAGCCCCACAGGAAAGGCATTTAAAGAAAGGTCTCCAAAAACAAAATAGTGAGTTTCATATATTTCAGTATTTTTTAAAGGAAAGGAATACTTACTTTGAAAATTGAAAATGGATCAGTGTGTGCTGGGACTGTCAGCTGAAGAATAAATTTGAGCTGGGAGACCAAAACATGAATTGCGGCAGCTGTGGTGAAGCCACTGATTAGGGCATCGGACAGGTATATCACCACAAATCCGGTCCGTAGAACCCCCAAGATCAACTGGAAAGAGAAGGACAAAGGCCTTTGTTACGAGGACACTTCAGCAAAGTCAAGGATCTGCAATTTAAATGATTTAAAATGTAAAGGTTCAGCCTGCTCCTGTATGCCTTGAAGAAGCAGATCCCCGGTCTTCTGAAGCCCTTTCCAGGGCTCTCCCCACCCCCATGGAATGTTACACGGTGCTCAGTAGGATGAAAGTCTAGTAGACACATAAGAAGTAACAGGCTTATTCTCCTCATCCCTTTTTTTTTTTGAAGCGCAATATCTTTAGAAGAGTCTTTCATAAACCTTTTATAGCAGAATCTTATCTGGCATCAGCCCTCATAAATTTGCCCACATAATTTTAAGTTATACTTTCCAGCTGCTGTAGCATGTGTAGGCAAGTGTCCATTCATAGTCCCTCAAACAAGTTTCTAACTTGCATATGTCCAGGTGTACTCTGGACATCATAAGTGTACTCTGGACATTAGAATTGCACGGTTTTAACTGGAGAACAGAGGTGGTTAATTCCCCCACAACACTGGTGTTTTGCAATAATCTTGGATACCTGGCCTGTCTTTCCACTCACGTCTCATGGAACGCAGCTGGAGCTATGAGCACACAAAAGCACTAGGTCCAAAAAAGGTATTCTGACCACGATGTTTGTCAATAGGAAACACCACTATGTCCTTGTAGAAATCAACTTTTTCTTTCTTTAGGGGTATCTTATACAATAATATCAGTAACCATAAACTTAGACCATATCCTGAAGTGTCTATGAGATCTTCATTATTCAACTACTGTGTCAGGGGTGGCTTGGGAGGGAGGCTTTAATTTCCTCCACAGTCCTTGTCAGCTTCTCCCAAATCTTTAATGTGCATAGTTCAAAGTGCGAAGTCTCCACCCCTTTCATTTAGGTTACAGTCTCTAAAGAATTAGAAAAACATTTCAAAGCCTTCACTGTCACTATTACTTGTGTATAGCTATTTTTAGTGACTGTCAATCCCCAGGTATTGTATTTAATTGGGCATTTCACTCCTCACCACATGTGGCTCCCTGTACCCATTCTTCCTCCTGTCCAGAACTGTATTCACTCATCTTTGCAATGTGGATCTGCCCCTCTACTTCTGGTAGCAGTGAGTGTCCCTTCTTAAATTATTTGGCTGTAGGCCACTGAAGGAGGGATACCAACCAAAAGGAAGAGTAGGGAGGGCTGGCAGGAGGGAGAAAAAATGAGAAAAATGTGTACCAGTCAGGACGAGCCGACTGAGGAGGATAGGTTTCAGGAGAAAGTACTTACCTGGATGATTCCAGAAAGGACTGTGATCGTTGCAGCCACCATCACCCTCTGTTCGTCCAGTGTTGTGCCATTACTCATTGAGCTATTAGAGAATTCTGTAGCAGATTCACTGGTATCTGGGGCTATTCTCACAACTACTGCTCCCACCATCATACTCAGAACTGGAAAGGGACCTAATTAACACAGAGGATGAATCGTGGTCAAAATATGCCTCCCTAAAGCATAATTGTCTTTCAACCATAATGTGAACATACGAAAAGGCTGCCATCTGTAACTCTGCCCTCCTTTCCCAAACTCCAGTCCTAATTTTTACAGGAAATGTTTGACTTTTCTCCCAGATGGTGTCCAATTTGGAGTTGGTAGAATTTGTGGCTAATAGAATTCATAAAGAAAAAGTAATGTGAACATTAATTAGCTCAGTAGCTCACTTACCCACAGATATGTGTTTAGAAGTGCCCAAGAAAAAGTAGACTATGACTGGGAAAAAGGCTGCATACAACCCATAGCCTGGGGGGATGGAGACCAACAGAGCAAATGCTAGACCTGTAAATACACAAGCAGTCGAGTCCTTATTTTGTGCAAGGGGAATCAGAAAAGTTCTCTTTAGTTTCTTCAAGTATTTAAGACTGGACCTTAAAAATAAGTTACCTTACTAACACAAAATGGATTAAAGACATTAATGCAAGAGCAAAAACAATAAAATTCTTAGAAGAAAATATAGGTATAAATCTTTGTAACCTTGGATTAGGCAATGGTGTCTTAGATAGGCCGTCTAAACCCTAAGCAACCAAAGAATAAAAGAGATAAATAGGACTTGGTCAAAATTTAAAAAAGGTATTTCAAAGGACACTGTCAAGAAAGTGAAAAGAAAACCTACGGAGTGGGAGAAAAATATTTGCAAATCAAATGTTTGATAAGGGTCTAGTATCCGGAATATATAAAGAACTCATGATTCAACAATAAAAAGGCAAATAACCCAGTTTAAAAATGGACAAAAGTATTTGAATAGACATATCTTCAAAGAAGATACATAAACTGCCAATAATCACATGGAAAAGTTACTCAACATTATTAGTCATCAGGTAAATACAAATCAAAACAACAGTGAAATACCTCTTCACATCTACTAGGATGGCTATAAACAGAAAGGCAGAGAATAACAAGTGTTGGTGAGGATGTGGAGAAATTGGAACCCTCATATATTGCTGGTGGCAATGCAAAATGCTGCAGCCACTGCAGAAGACAGTTTGACTGTTCTTCAAAATGTTACTATATGACCCAGCAATTCCACTCTAGGTATATACCCAAGAGAATTGAAAACATATGTGCATGGAAAAACTTACATACAAATGTTCATAATAGCATTATTCATAATAGCCTCCAAATGAAAATAATCCATCAACTGATGAATGGATAAACAAGATATGGTATATCCATACAATAAAATATTATTTGTCCACGAAAAGGAATGAAGTATTGATACATGTTGCAACATGAACAAATCTTGAAAACATGCTAAGTGAAAGAAATCAAACACAAAAAGCCATGTATTGTGTGATTTCATTTATATGGAATGTTCAGAATAGGAAAATCCGTAGGAAAGAAAGTAGGCTAGTGATTGCCAGGGATGGGGGAATGGGGGGAAATGGGGAGTGACTGCTAACGGGCAAAAGTTTTTTGGGGAGGGTCATGAAAATGTTCTGAAATTAGATGGCAGCGATGGTCATACAACCTTAAGAATATACCAAAAACCACCGTACATTTTAAAGGGGTAAATTTTAAGGTATGTGAATTACATCTCAATTAAAAAAAAAAAAAAGTTACCTTGCAGTACAGCCACCAGCCCTGTACTTATCCCAGAAACAATGTCACTGAGTAGCCATTCCTTTATCCGGTATGCTGGTAACCAAGATGCTACGGGGAACAAAGACAGGGCAATTCTCTTGGCCTTTTTTGAGGAGCAGCTGAAAACATGGAAAGCCACAGGTCAGTCAACTAATATTAAATTTTTAGTTCAGCACCTAATTGTAGGTGGAAAATTGGAAGGACTGGTAGGTGCCTTGGTAAAGAATCTAATATATTAACAATTAATATATTAGCACTTCCATTCCCACTAATAACTCACCTCCTTACCCATATCAGTCACTCCCTGGCCACTATCAAAGAATTTTTTAAAGAAAAGTGCTGCTTGTCTTTAGCTGTAACAGAGCTCATTTGTCATACTCAGCTTGAATTGTGCAACATTTCAATTGAGAATTTGTCTCTGTCCCCATCTATTAGGCTTCCGATTTGGAAAGACTGTGTTCATTTTAGAGACTACCTTCCCAACTCTGGTAGGCAGTGGGAGGTTTGGAAGCTAAAGATGAAAAGAATCTGTGGGAAACCAGCAAAGTCTGTAGCCTGTGGGCTAGAGCCAGGAAGGAGAGCCTGAAACTTGAAAATTTAGCAGGAAGTTCTTCATTTATTCCTAAGGCTAGTATCTTAAAAAATTTCTTACCTAAAACACTCTTTGAGATGATCCAGAAATGTCTTATGAGATCTGTCTTTCTTCTTATATTCTTCCCCAAAAGTGTTTTTAGAATACACTGGCCTGGCCACAATATACTGATTCCCCATGGATTCGATCATTTTCCTTTCCCTGGTGGCTGTGCAAGTGGAGGACCCTTGGAACAACTGTGGCAAACGCTTCTTCTTGCCTTTGGAAGGTTAAAATGCCTGAAACCAAACAGAGCTTGCTTCTTAAATAACATAGAGACAATGTGATGCAATTTACAGATGAGTGAGCGCCGAACTGAATGTTACCACCTTTTGAGATCAAAAGAGGAAGGATTAAGGGACCTAGACTGTGTTTTGCCACAGTGATACCACTTTTTACTCCAACGAGCTGGACAGAGCTCCTTTGGGTAAGTAAACAACAGCTTTTATTTTACTTTTTGAAAAAGATTGCCAAAAAGTAATAAAAATGGACTCCATTTACTAATAGGTCAGTCAATTTTTTACTTATAAAGTAAGCTCTTCTCATCACGAAAAGGCGTTTACTTTAAATTTTTTTTTCTAGAGAAGTATCCAAAGTTTGGCACTGGAGTACAGGAACAGATTAGATTTAAAGTCTAGTCACTGCCCCTAACTCCCATCAAAGCTGTTCCAATTTACCTGTTATAATCTTTGTAATAAGGAGTCCTGGTAGGCAATGGTTAAGCACTCGGCCACTAACTGAAAGGTTGTTGGTTTGAACCTACCTCCAGGAGAAAGACTTGACGATCTGCTCCCATAAAGATTACAGACTAGAAAACTCTATGGGGCGGTTCTGCTCTGTCTCACGGGGCTGCTATGACTCAAAATTGACTTGACAGTACCTAACAGCAACAACAATCTTTGTCGTATCTTATAAAATACTTTTAACTCGTGAAATTCAAAGATATTGTCCATTTATTTTTCTATTGTTTCTGGGAGTTAGAAAGTTTTACAGTTTACAGTTGAGTAAACTATGACATGAAGTAAATATACGCATTCACTAAATGGTAGTTATTATTTTAACTACTAGCATTTTCTGCACAAAATGTTTAATTTTTTTATTCTTGTCTCAATTCTGTTCCTATTATACTTTAAAAATCATTTTTACGAAGTATTACAAAATCTTTTTATGCACATTACTGTTCAGCCCTCACAATTATTTGAGGCACTTACTATGTACCATTATTATTATTCTCTTCTTACAAATGAGAAAATCCTACCACACACCCCCCTGAAAAAAACTAAGTAATTTTTCATACAAGTCATACAGCTGTTGAAAATGGGGCTCCATTTTTAGACTTCCTTTGCTATTTCTTCTATAACACGTGGCTTTTCTGTTTACCAAAATGAACATAATTGGGGAACATCCCGACTGTTACCATTAAAAAAATCTTAGTTCTGTGCTACCACCAATAATGTCCAGAGTTTTGTTCCCTGACCTCAATCACAGTTATTAAATTATCTCACACTAAATTGCCCGTGTTACTCGGTGCTGTTTTACAGATCAAAGGATTTTTAGCTTGTTTGCAGAGCTCAAAGTTATAGGCAGGAATCAGATGCTAGCTCTATCTCCTGGCCTTGCCTGACCTGTCTCTGACCACCAGCTCTCTCCCCAGTTCCATTCCCTAGCCTCCTCTATCTTCCCCTGCACTGGCTCTCTCAGACAGTAATGTAGTGCTTCTGCCCCCTCTCTGGCTTGACCTCCATAATTTGAGTCCCTTTGAGCTTGTTATGACTTTTAGATGCACTTTGGTTGGCTATTCCTTCTGAGCAGCCCCTTGCCCAGCTGCTTGTCCTCCCTGTCTCCCATCTCTATCCTCTTTCCTTCCCACCCCCTGTTCCAGGTATCGTATTCCATTAACTCTATAGTATTTCCCATTGTCAGAAGAACTTGTTGTTGAAGTGGAGTTGGCTTGCCCATCACTATGCATGGCTTGAGCTTTTGCCCTTTTTGCCAATTACCAACAATATAGGTGAGTCATTAATATTAAGATCTAACCCATGTCAATGACTCCTGACATCTTGGATATCTTGCTAAGGCTCTCCAGAGTGTCTTTCAAGATCAGCTTTACTCCTGTGAGGTATCCTGCCTCGCCAACCTCAGGATGAAGAAGACTAAAGTACTGAGTATTTTTATTTCTCTCGGATGCTGCCATGAACAAACACATCAAAAAAGACTCCACTCTTTTGTTGCTTTCTTCACGTTTTTACCAAGGATTCACAGAAACTCATCAGTTCTGTTCCTAATAAAAGACCCTGAAGGTACTTCTTTTCTTCCTTTTTCTATAGTACATTTTAAGTCACGGCCTAATTTTTTGCCAGTGACAGTGATGGCAGAAATAACTTCATTTCTATTTAACTTCCTTCTCCGAGAATGACCGCAGCTTGTTCGTTAGTGATCCCCTCACGCCTCCAGCTGCAACAAGGGCCTGAACTCTGCTCATCCTGCCAGAGACCTGGAAAAACCCCCTCCTTGCACTCAAGCACTGCCTAAAAGGAAAGGGCTCAAAGGGCAGTGTAGAAATCTTTCCAGAACTTGGAGAGAGAGGACTTGAGGGCCGCATTGCAGTCTTTTTTATTTTTTCCTAGCTCCCATCCATGCTCCTAAAAGCTGCTGCCTCATGTTCCACGTGTAACAAGTTAGCCCCTAAGCTGACCACCATGGTGGTACCTCTGCTGAAGAGAAGCTCCAGATGGTCACAAATTAATGTCACTCTCTATTTCATAATTGCTGGGATTCTTGGGAATTCAAAGAGATTTTCTTAATTTTTTTTTTTTTACCTGATCAAGTTATCTTTTCCCCAGCAATTCTTGGAAAATATTTTTTTCCTGTTTCTAGTATCACAACTCCATTTTCAATTATTACGCCCATGTTAATGTGTACCTTTTCATATTCTGTTTTATCTTTTTGACTAAAATTTCTCTCCGATGTCGTTAGGGTATTAGTGACTTTTGGAGGATTGAAATTTACTCTCAGGGAAATTCAGAAGTCCAAGCCTTATTTTCTTTTTTGTATACATTCCCACTTCTGTTTCATTTCCTATGATGTGCTCTTTTTAATTTTTTTTAGCTTTTATGCTTATATACGTGTGTGTATATCCATACATAAATGTACACATATACATACATATACATACATACCATGGTGCTGTGGTTTAGTCATACACATTTATTTTTCTTTGCTTTTTTTTCCCCTCTGAGCAGAAATTTAATCCTGGGATTAATTTCTGAAGTTTGATTTTCTCAACTATTCCAGTAACTTTTAGATATTTCTAGGGATGGTCATGTACATACCACCCACCCTAAGTTCCACCTGTCTCCAACCTGCAGCCCAAGCCTGGCCTCCAGTTACCTGAGAATCTCCACTCTGCTGGCCCCACTCCACTGAGAAGTGTCTTATGGCCTTTCTCCTCCTCAACATTTATCTATTCAGTGTTCTAGTCTTTCAGGGGTCTGCTTTCTCCTGGGAAACAACTATTTTGAACCCAGACACTCATAACTGATAATTAGCATTTGTTTTTAATTAATGGTAATTTGAAACCAGGAGGCCAGCAGGTGTGCAGAAGAACATTTCCCAGGCATTCCCCCCAGTCATTTTATATGCATCCGCCACTCATGCAGCAGGCAGCCTCTCAAAGACACCACCCCTCGTTAGCCATTCAAGTTAAGGAGGGTCTTCATGGAGACGCCACTAAAAATGCCACACTATGTCTGAAATCTGCTGAGAACGCTGCTCTTTTGATCGATCTCAGAACTCCCCTGTGCCAGTCAGCGGAAAAGAAGAGGTAAGCCAGCCCTATTCATGAGTAAGTCCTTCGACAACGGAGAAGTGCAACAGTCTCCTGATAACTGTACTTGGGGGAAGGAGTGAAAGGTAGGAGAATAAACAGAATTACTCCCTTGAGCACCTTGAGATGCACCCAAACAGCAGCTGAAGAGAGACCAGAAATCAAGGGCACAAAAAGCCCTACATTCTCTTTGATGTCAAGCTGGCGAGAAGCAGGGAGACCATCGCACCAGAATCAGAGAAGGCCAGAGTGGTGATTAGGAGTAACTGGGGCTGGAGTGAGCGGGTCTCAGTGCTAATACTGATGAAGAGAGGTCAGAAGGGGTCAAGGGCTGGGGCAGGCAATGATTTCTAGTTACATGCTGTGACTCCTGTGTGCTTCAGTTACTTTTGAAACATAGCAGGGTAATTAATTAATTAAGCTGCATCATAGATGTGTACCTGAGCTGAGTAGCTATTTCTTTGGGAGAAATAAATGAACCCATAATCATTTAGAATATGAAAAACCCTCCCGTTTTTCCTTATGCTTAAAGGTAGGCAGTTCAAACTACCTAGCAGCACTTTGGAAGAAAGGCCTGGGAATCTGCTTCCATAAAGATTACAGCCAAGAAAACTCTATGGAGCAGTTTTACTCTGTATCATGTGGCTCAATGGCAAGTTCTGTTTTTTAATTTTTTTATTGTACTTTAGATGATTGTTTACAGAACAAATAGTTTCTCATTAAACGGTGAGTATGCATATTGTTTTATGACATTGGTTAACAACGCCACAACATGTCAACACTCTCCCTTCTCAACTTTGGGTTCCCTATTACCTGCTTTCCTGTCCCCTCCTGCCTTCTAGTCCTTGTCCCTGGGCTGTTGTGCCCCATTAGTCTGATTTTGTTTTATGGGCCAGTCTAACCTTTGGCTGAAGGGTGAACCTTGAGAGGGACCTCATTACTGAGCTAAAATGGTGTCCGGGGAACACTTTTGGGTTTTGGTGGTGATGATCCTTTGAAAGCTATTAGCATCCTCACAAGTCCTTCCAGATTGTTTTTGCAGCCAGAGTCTTTCCCTGGAGAGAGAGAATAAGCTGACTTATAGAAAGGGTTCGAAAGCGGTGGGACTGGGGTAAAGATCCTAAGGGTGTGGAGGCAGTTCCTCCCCAGAGTCCCAAAGCAAGGTGGCGAAAGGAAAAGTTTAGAATTTTTTTCCCTAAAATAATATGGATACTTCAGACAACTCTAGTTCACGGCCATTGTGGGCAGGAACATAAAATGTGACCTGCATTTCTAATTCAAGAAGTCTGTGTTACTTATTTAATTTATAGTGGCCATATAACATCTTCTAGGAATTTAGCTCATTGTTAGCTTAATCTTAGTTTAGACAATATATTTTTTTAAAGTCAATTCTATTGCTATCATTACTATTTCCATAGTATGTAAAATCAAATCAAACCTAAAACATAGTTGGGGTGCAGCAGAATAAAGGGAGAATTTGGCAGTCATGTGGACCTGGCTTCTAATCCTTGCTTTGCCACTGCTTAAGTGTGTTGCAGTAAGCAAGTGATTCAAGCCTTAGTTTCCCTAGTGGTAAAAGTGCGGTGCTATTACCCTCCTTGTAGGGCTGTTGTCAAGACTGAAGGGAAGGTGTTGCTGTCGCATTGACTCTTATTCAAGGGGACCCCGTGTGTCAGAGTAAAACTGTGCTCTATAGGGTTTTCAATGGCTGCTTTTTTGGAAGTAGATTGCCAGGCCTTTCTTCCAAGGCACCTCTTGGTGGACTCAAACCTCCAATCTTTTGGTTAGTAACCAAGCATTTAACCATTTGCACCATGCAGGGACTCCAGGGCTGAGTTTGATATTGACTATGTAGACCCTGTTTACAACTCTGCCTACATGACAAAGTCAACTGGAACCTGTCTGAAAATTTTACTGCTGACAACTTTTCTATGACTTCATTCCATGTTTACTCTGAGCTTATATCCAGAAGTAGCAGTTTTCCATTTTCACCCCTGTTTATTTTAACATAATTAAAGACATTTTATTGTGGCAACATACATATAACATAAAATTTGCCATTTTAACCATTTTAAGTGTACAGTTCAGTGACATTAATTACATTTGCAATGTTGTGCAGCCATTACCACTATCTATTTCTAAATCTTTTTCATCACTTCAGTATTTTAATGTAATTTTTAGGCATCTACCTATCTAAGATGGGAAGCTGATCTTAGTAACTCCCATGGCTTAAGAAAAGTTCAGTGGCTCACTATAGCTTGAAGAAAGTACCAGCTTCTTAGCATGGCATACAAGGTGATTCATATTTTGACTCTGACCTGTCCCCTAAACGTCTTTACTCCCCCTCCACCTTCACAATTATAGTAGTTTAGAAACACACCATGGTATTTAACATTTCTATGGTTTGCAAACATTGTATCCTTTATCTGTGTTCCTCTCCTCTCCTCCAACACCTGGTAAATTCCAATGCATCCTTAAAAATACTCGACTGTCCCTGACCATTGATTTGTGCCTTTGTTCATTGAACAAACATTTATCGGCCTATGGTTTATCAGGAACCGAGTTATATAAGTTAAGAAGACACTGTAAAGCATTTGTTAACTCTCCCTGATAGAGTTAATCATTTCCTTCTCTGTAGCTTGTATTTCTGTCTGTACATATTTCTATCCCATATTGTATCGTATTGTCATTATTTGTTTGCAAGTTTCTTTTCCTTATCAGAGTGAGTTCCCCTCAAGGGCAAGGCCCAAGTCTTAATCATCTTTTATCCTCTCTAGCATGGTGCCCGTAACAGGGTAAGTGCTCAAAAGTGTTTGTTGAGATTAACTGAAATATGAACAAAAATATATATAAAAGATAAATGATGTAGTCCTGAACTTGAAAGTTTGCATACAGAGAATGAGTGCCCACAATGACTGGTAGAATTAATAAATCGTAGAAAGGACATGAATATGGGTTGAAAGTGATGGAGGTTTTCATGAAGGACTGTGGGTCTTGAGTTAGGCATTCAAGGACAGATAGATTTGGGAGGAGTGATAACAAAGCAGAGAAAGCAAATCATGTTCAAAAGATAGTGAGGAATCCAAAAATTGAAACAGAAGTCTTTGTTGGAGAAAAGGCTTGACCGTTAGAAAAACGTTAAGATGTGCCAACCTAGCAGGCTCACATAAGAATAAAGAGAATCTCTCACATTTCCATATGGCTTTGTGGCTCTCAAGGCACTTTCACTTATTTCCTGTGAAGTAAGCAGAGACGGAAAGAGCCCTAGCGGTAAAATAGTTAAGTGCTTGAGTGCTAAGAGAAAGGTTGGAGGTTCAAACCCACCCAGTGGCTGTGCGGGAGAAAGATCTGGTGATCTGTTCCCATAAAGATGACAGCCAAGAAAACCCTATGGGACAGTTCTACTCTGTCACATGGGGTTGCTATGAGTCAAAACGGACTTGACAGCACCTAACAACAACAAGGCAGAGAAGGTAGGCGTTATTGTCACGACCTCCCGGATGAAGAAATGGAGCTCAGAGAAGTCTCACAGCTAGCAAGTGACAGAGCTAGAAGCCTGGTCTTGGGAGTGACTGTCTGATTCTCTCCACCACCCACTCTTCTCTATGTTCTGGCATGTTGATGTGGGGGACCTGTTAGCCCTGATCCCCAAGAGAGACAGGCAAGAGAAAAGAGCCTCAGTGCCCTCTCCCTTGAGCATAGGCATACCCTCCCCCATACCCAAACTCTAAACATCACACACACAAAATACAAGCCTGGATAACCTGAGGCTCAATCTGTTTGAAGTGAGGTGGCTTATTCTCTCCTTTGTTTCTTTACAAAGTGAAAGAGAGGCCAGAGGAGGCTTTTCTCTCTTTGTTTGGAGAATCAAAGCCCTTCATTGTGGAGGGAAGCTGGACTAAGTTATTATTTGATTTATTTCAGTAATTTAAAAAATTCATTCTCATTGTGTGAACCCATGTTCTTAGTCAAGCATAGGTTATTTAGCAGGTTCGGCTTTGTTCATTTATTTATATACCTAACTTATTCATTTATCTAGACAGAGGAGGCAAAGTATGTGTTAAACTACTACAAACTACTTGCTTCCCAATATCAAATAGTTGCTTCATAATTTCTCAGTAGGAACAGTCTTTATGTGGTTGACTTTTGCTACTCTGTTCCTCTGAGGTACAAATTTATCTTGGAAAAGAGAATTATTTAATCCAACAATTTATAAATTGTTCATCACAGGCACACTTAAAGAAAATTGTGAAGTCTTTTCTTGACATTTTAAAAAGTGAAATAAATTGTTATCTCGTTAGGGCTGGTAATCTATGGGATAAGTACCCCTGCAAGGTCTAGTATTACTGGTGACATAGGGCACTCTACCATATTCCAATGACAGTCATTTTTCTCTCTCTCTCCTCCTTGTTTTTCTTTCACTCTCTACCCTTCTTGCATCTATTTCTTTTTCCCCTCTCCCCCTTGTCCTTAATCTTGGACTTTCGGGGTATCTGGCAGATAAATCTCTCACTTCTGGACCAGGTGGCCTTTCTAAAGCCCTTCTAATAGATGATTCTCTCTCCTGAAGAAACCCTTTCCAAAAAGTTTGCTTCATTTCCCAGCCTTCAGATCCGATGATCTACCTATGAAGGCAGATTTAGTTGAAGAACTATAAGAATTATTTGAATAATTAAGGCAAAAAGTTCTGTCATCTTCAAAAAGGCTGTTTAAGCCTTAGCAATCCATACAGCTATTTAATTGGTCAATTAAAGACTACTCATATATTTACTTCACACTGTTAATGCTCCAGACGTAAAATTTTAGCCTATAGTTAGTGGAATTGTTTAAAATCTAATGTTCATGGGATAAATTCAAGAACACACCAAAAATCAAACCCGTTGCATCAAGTCGATTCCAACTCATAGCAACCCTATAGGACAGGGTAGAACTGTCCCGCAGGGTTTCCAAGGCTATAAATCTTTATGGAAGCGGACTGCCACATCTTTCTCCTGCAGAGTGGCTGGTGGGTTCAAACCACCAAGCGCTTAACCACTGTGTCACCAAGGCTCCTTCAAACACACACGGAAAACAAACAAACCAACCAAACCCATTGCTGTGGAGTTGATTCCGACTCAGACGCTGAAAAAAAACAACTAAATCCGTTGCTGTCAAGTCGATTCTGACTCATAGCAACTCATACACTAGTGACTTCTAAATAGATTTTGATTTCAGGAAATTTACTGTTTTCAAGAAATAAAAAACTAGTTTGAATAAAATATTCATAAAATTTGTTCCTACCTGATACATGCCCTTCACAAGAGTGGAAAATTCTGGAGACGAAGTAGCCCAGTGTTGTTAAGAGACAGTCCGCCCACTCAAATATATAGGCTCTGAATGCATCCATATGTATAAGGTTGTCTATATATATAGGTTATGTAAGGCAGTGGGGATATTACCTGTCAGCTTTAATAATTAACTTTCATTAACTTTTACAACAATGCAAAGACTCCAGTGTGGTCTTGACCTTTGAGACTCCGACCAGCAGAAGTGATGATGACAACAGCTTCCTCAAGTTCTTTGTGAGATTAAACCACTCAGTGCACTTGTGTGTGTGTGTGAATTTCACTGGTTTGCAGAGATTTATGCAGCAGATGAGCACATGAAAAAAAAAAAAAAAATCTCAGCAAGGGTTACGTCCCCGACGTTTTACCTACCAGTATTACAAGTTTAGCTGCGAGTTCAGAGGAATTGCTTCTCGGCTGGATGACTGCATGGAACCCCTATGAGCTGCAAAAGAGTGGTGTACAGGTTAAATCCTGGTATGATAAAGGTACTTCTTAGGAAAGCTTTCCCAACTCCAGGCAACAGGCTTCTATTTGCACACCAATTTCTGTCCCCGCCACGGCTCTTGCTAGGAGCAATAAATCCCATGTTGCCAAAGCCAACTTCTCGTCTTACTTAACCTCTAAGCACTGGACTCTGCTAACTACTCTTCTTTGAAATCCTCTCTTTCCAAAATGTTTAAAAAATTTTACTAAATTTATCTTAGTTTTTCACCTCATACATCTTTGCCAATTCCTACTCTAGCCAGCTTTTTTTTTGGCATTCCCAAATTTTTGTGCTGGACTCCCTTCTTTTCTTTCCTTTCTCTCTACCTTCTTACTCTAAGAGTCCTGTGGCTACCAGAAATGTGTGTATTTCTTTTCTTTTTTTTAAATAATCTATTTTATTATTTTTGTTGTTGTTGAAAATATACACAGCAGAACATATACCAATTCAACAGTTTCTACACGTACAATTCATTGACATTGATTGTATTCTTCAAGTTGTGTAACCATTCTCACGCTCCTTTTCTGAATTGTTCCTACTCCATTAACATAAACTCACTGCCCCCTAAGCTTCCTATTTAACTGTCTGAACAATGTGTATATTTCTAATTCCAGTCCTGACTTGCTGTCTCCAGCTCCAGACCCATATATCTAATTGCCTACCAACATCTCTGCTTCATGCCACAGGCATCTCAAATGTGACACACCGAAATCTAAACTCTTCATCTTTCTCCCCCAATCTGCTTATCTCTAATCTTCTTCATTTCAATAAAGAACACAACTGCCTCCACCCATATCAGATACCTGGGAATCATCCTTGGCGCTTCCTCCTGCAAACCCTCTCCCCACCTCCAGCCAATCCATCACTAAATCCTGTTGAATCTATTTCCAAAATATATCTTGAAGCCATCCCTTTTCTTCATCTTCACTCTTACCTCCCTAGCCTAGTTCACCACCATCTCTCACAATAACTGCTTCTTGCTGCATTTCTTGCTTCCTCTCTTAGCTCTCCCAGTCTCTTCACCATCCAACAGAAAGATCTTTAAGTGTTACTCCTCTTTTAAACTCTTCAGGGGCTAATGATTACACTTAGGATAAAAGGCTTCCAAAGTCCTGCATGATATCCCCTTGCCCAACTCTCCAACCTCATCTGGCCCCACTCTCGCTATTGTTTTCTCAACTCCAGCCACAGTGGTCTCTTTTTAGTCCCTTGAATTTACCAAGCTTCTTTCATGCATTGTTTTCTTAGCTTAAAAATGTTCTTTTCCCTCCCTGTCTGTCTGGCTGTTACTCTGATTAACATCACTTCTTCAGAGAGAACTCTGTTGATTTCCCAGTCTAAATTAGCCCCACTTGTGGTATTCTCTCATTGCATCTTATATTTTTCTAACAGAGCATCATAATTTTATAATACATCATTATTTTTGCAAGTATTTGTCTAATATCTTGCTCTCTCATTCACTATTTTACCTTGTACCTGTAATGAATCCATGACAGAACAGCCATTCAATAAATATTTGTTGAACGATAGATAAATGAATGAATTATATCTGATGCAACACAATTCCAAAAAGAATTTGGACAAAACTAGAGTTTGCTGTAAATAAATATAACCTATATTTTAAAATCTTACCTACACTTGAACTACTTGTGTAATTGAATTAGCTGTGGCAGCATTTATTTCATGCTTTTATTAATGACAGCTAACTCTAATTCAGTGCTTGCTATGGACCAGGAACTGTGCAATGTACTTTATTGGGTTTATCTCACTGAATCATTATAAGAGTCATACAGTACATAGTATTTTTATTCCTTGTTTACAAATGAGTATATGGAGTTTTGCTCCAAGTGGTAGACCCACTTAGAACCCAGAAAACCTAATTCCAGCTGTCGCATTTTTAACTACCATATAATACTGCTTTTGACTATTCTAACAAATGTATAGCATTTATTCAGAACCATGGTGCATTGACCAAATTGAGTTTTTAGATCTGACTGCTGAAAGAACTGAAAAATATTGCGCGTAAAGGTAGAGTTCAGAACCACTGATCAGGTTTAAAATAATTTATTTTAGAAAAAAATGAGAGTTTTACAAAGTTGATGGATACATGCTCAACAAAGATAAATAGCATTCCTATATACTAACAATATTCAGGTAGGAAATGTAATAGAGAGAAAGATACCATTGTTAATAGCAGGGAAAAAAAGCTAAAAGGTAACTGGGAATAAATCTTATCAAAAGGTGTAAGAACTTTATGGATAAAATTGCAAAACATCATTAAGAGGCAAAAAGAAGACTAGAGAAAAACGTAAATTATACTGTCCTTACGAATGTGAAAAGTTCAATGTCATAAAAATGTTTTCCCCAAATTAATCTGTTACATTAAGTGCTTTTGTGATAAAAATCTAAAAGTCCCCTTCCTCACCCTCAGTGGAAACTGCACAAGCTTTTTCTAACATTTGTATGGAAGAATAGTCAAGACGATTTTGGCCAAGAATAGTCAAGACAATTTTGAAGAAGAATAAGTAGGAAGACTTACTCTGCCAGATATAAAGACTTATTATAAAGCTATAGGAATTATGACAGCATTATATTTGTGCTGTAAGAGACAAATATACCAATGAAACAGAATAGAAGACCCAGAAACAATTCAGAAAAGGATGGTGAGAACGGTTGCACAACTTGAAGAAAGTAATCAATATCACTGAATTGGACATGTAGAAATTGTTGAATTGGTGTATGTTCTGCTGTGTATATTCTCAACAACAACAAAAAAAATAAAATAAATTATATTAAAAAAAAAAAAAGAATAGAAGGCCCAGGAACATATTTTGAAACTTGATATATGATACAGGTTGCATTGTAGTAAAGAAAGGATGGACTATTCAACAAATGGTGCTGGGATAATAGGTTATTCACATGGAAAAAATAAAATTTAGATCCCTATCTCACACCATACACACAAAAAAGGTTTCAGATTGAATGTTGTTGTTCTGTGCCATTAAACTGATTCTGACTCATAGTGACCCTATAAGACAGAGTAGAACTGCCCCATAGGGTATCCAATGCTGTAATCTTTATGGAATCCAACTTCCACATCTTTCTCCTGCGTAGCAGCTGATGGGTTCGAACCAGTGACCTTTCCGGTTAGCAGTCAGGCACTTAACCACTGCGCCACCAGGGCTCCTTCAGGTAGAAAAAATTTTATTCAAAAGGACTTTAAAAAGGAAAAAAAAAATTTTTTTTTTTTCACAATTGTAGGGTTTATCAAGGAGGTAACAGGTTACAACTCAGGATCAGGATCAACTTGGAAGTAACAGGAACAACTCAGGATACAGTTCTTTGGTTAGGACAGCTTCTTCTCAGCTGTGCCCACAGGCATGCCTCTGCTGCCAGGCCCTGCTCAGGCCTCGCCTCTGCCTACTCGGGCAGGTGTTATAGCTCTTTAGCTCGCTGATAAGTGCCTGGAGACCCCACTCCACCAGCAAGCCTCCTGCCTGAAGGCGCTCAGCTCTCTTGCTCTGTGGACTGGGAAGCCTACTGTAGCCACCTCACTCCTTGGACTGGGAAGTCCACCATGCCGTCTCGTGCCAGTCTCCTGGTTCTGCTGCTGCCATTTCTCTGCCCCTGGACTCTGCTGTGCTTGCTGCTGCTTGTTGCCATCTTGTCCTGTCTCCAGTGTTACAACTCTCTCTGTTGTGTCTAAGAAGTTCTCAGTGCAGGGACCCTGGGTCCAAAGGACGTGCTCCACTCCCGACTCTTCTTCTTTATGGTAGTGAGGTCCCCCCTCAACCTCTGGCATTGGCTGTTTTTAAGCCTAGCAGGATGGCAAAAGTGACCAATCCCTTTGGTGGGCCACAGGCACCTTATTTGCATAGTCATACCCCCCACAAGGGTTCCATGGACTTTATTTGCATTAGCAGACTGTCCAATTCCTGCAAGAGTTCCATACACCATATTTGCATAGTCCCACCCAGTCATTCTGTGGGAGTTAGAACACCACGTCTGAAAGGCCATATAAAAGCAATTCATTGCACCACACCTATGGTGGTGTTGTTAGGTGCAGCTGAGTAGAACTGCTTCATAGGGTTTTCTAGGCTGTAATCTTTATGGAAGCAGATCACCAGGTCTAAAAATGAGAATTATTTAACTTTAGAAGAAAAAAAATACCATCATAATCTTGGGATAAAAGCATTTTTTAACAAGTCCCAAAAATGTACACTTCATAAAGGCAAAGACTTGCAAATCTTATTTCATTAAAGTTAAAACATGAAAACAGACCTTATAATGGGGACAAGCTCCAGTCTGGATAAGATATTGGCTTTCAAGTAAGTCTTAAAAAGGATTAATATACAGAGTATATAAAGAACTCATATAAATCAATAAAAGACAAAAGACCAAAACTCAACATGAACTGTCAATTCACACAAGAGAAAACCTGAAGTGCTAATAAACATTTGAAAAAAATGATTAATTTCCATAGTAATCAGAGAAATACATTTCATACCCATCAGCACATGGGGAGCCAGATTTGGTAGGGCCTGAATTATGCAATTTGGGGAGCTTCTTTTAAGAATAAGAATAAAAAAATTATAAATGAAGAGTCCTAAAACTTAAGCTTCTTTGCTTTATGATAAAAACATGCAATGGAATCATAAATGAGAAATTCAGGATGGTGGTTACTGGGGATAACTATGAAGAGGGCTTCAAACATGTATAATATTTTATTTCTTTTTCTTATTACAGATTTTTTTTAATTTGAGGTATAATTTTCATGCAGTGAAATAGATCTTAAATATACATTTCAGAGTTTTGTCAAATGCATATACCCACGTGAATTATTTTTCTATTGTTGCTGTAAGAAATTATCACTAACTTAGTGGCTTAAAACAACGCAAATTTATTATCTTACAGTTCTGGAGGTCAGCAGTCCGACATGGGTAACACTGGGGTAAAATCAAGGTATTGACAGAGCTGTGTTTCTTTCTGAGGCTCTAGGGAAGAATCTATTTCTCCTAGAGACAATCTAGTTTTCTTGGCTCATGACCCCTTCCTCTGCCTTCCAAGCCAGATACATTACATCTCTCTGTCCCTTCTTTTGTCATCAACCTCTCTCTGACCACAGCCGGGAAAGCTTCTGCACTTTAAAAGACTCATACGATTAAATCCAGTCTACCCAGACAATCCGAAATAATCTCTTCATCTCAATGTCCTTAACCTTAATCACATCTGCAAACTCCCTTTTTCTTTTTTTAGTTTTCATTATTATTACCTTTTATTATCAGCATCTTTATAAATTTGGCAATGTTTTGAACAGTAAATCATAGAATTGAAAATTTTTGAGTGAACATCTGAGAATGATAACATCAGCAAATTACACACTGCAGCATATTACTAGTTATAAGATGGACAAAAAAAATGGTCTTAAGTGCAGTTCATCATAACTCAAAAACTCAAATATGTTGTAAGTTCCAGGACTATCTGTAGTCACTTCTCTCTTGCTGCTTTCAGAATTCTCTAGTTATCTTTTTTTTTTTATATTTTATTGTACTTCACGTGAAGGCTTACAGAACAAATAGTTTCTCATGAAACAGTAGTACGCATGTTGTTTTATGACATTGGTTAACAACCCCACAACATATTAACC
>NW_004444032.1:7637976-7657192 GCF_000243295.1 Trichechus manatus latirostris | reverse complement strand
CTGGCCCTTGTCACTGGACTCCTGTACCTTGTTAGTCTCATTTGGTTTTACGGGGCTGTCCACTCCCAGGCTGAACAGTGAACCTCGGAGGTAACTTCATCACTGAGCTAAAAGGGTGTCTGGGGGCCATACTCTTGAGGTTTCTCCAGTCTCGTTTAGGCCAGTAAATCTGGTCTTTTTTTTGTGAGTTAGAATTATGCTCTACATCCTTCTCCAGCTCTGTCTAGAACCCTCTGCAAACTCCCTTTTTCCATGTGAGGTAACACGTTTACTGTTTCCAAGGAAAAAATGATGGATTATTTAGGGGGTCATTATTCTGCCTACTATACTATATAACACCCACCCCATCAAGATATAGAAACTTTCCATCCCCCTGGAAAATTCCTTCATGCCTCTTCTCAGTCAATCCTGGCCCATCCCCAGAGGCAATCTCTGTTCTGATTTCTATCATCTTTTATTAGCTTGGCCTGTTCTAGAACTTCAGATAAAACGGGACATACAGTATGTTCTCTTTTGATCTAGCTTCTTTCTCACAGCATAATGCTTTTGAGTTTCGTCTACAGGTAGTCCCTGACTTATGATGTATTTGAGTTATGAGAAACTGCACTTGCGACGTCAGTTCCTCTTCCTGGGAGGAAGGTATGGGAAAATGCATGCAGGGGATATGGAAAAAATTGCCGAGTTATGTGGACAAGATCCAAGCATTTAATAAGGATTATATGACGGAAGAGATCAGTGGAAAAATCATCCATATGGCAAGAATGCTGAATTTAGAACTTGATATCAAGAATGCATAACAGTTCATCGATCCCGAAGAACAGGACTTAATGGATTTTGAAGAGGAAAGAAATAATGAGAAAGAAGGAGAGAAGCTGCCAAAAAATTTTACAGTGAAAGGAATAGCTGGAGTCATCTGTAAATCAGGGGCTTCAGTTGCTTGAAAACGTGGACCCAAATGCTGATCGCTTTGCTAAAGTCGATAAGGCAGATTTGGGAAGCAGTGAGATGTTACTGTGAAATATATGAAGAAAAAAAGAAAAGGACCATACAGACAACTCTCACTAATTTTCTGACTAGAAACGCCATCCCCATCCCCAGGGATAAATCCAGATGATCCAGAACCTTCCACAAGTGGAGTTTTTACTGCAACTGAAAAAATGCCAGCATCATCCAACTGTTCTTCATCACTGGAGTAAATTTTTATGACTTGTGCATTGTTTTTTATATACGTATTATTAAAATATATCTGTAAGTTTATATGTAATGTTTCCAACCCCCAAAGACAAGTAAAAATAGGATTTATAAACATACTGATAATAAAAGGCAATATAATGAAAACTTAAAAAAAAAAAAAAAAGAGGTATTTGACTTACTTTAGAACCAACTTACGAGAGTCATCATAACAGAACCTTGTCCTAAGTTAGGGACTACCTGTATATTGTTATGTCTATCAGTTGCCCATTCTTTTTTGTGGTTAAATAGTAGTAGTCTATTGTGAATATACCAAAATTTGTTTATATGTTCTCTTGCTGCTGAATATTTGAGTTATTTCCAGTTTGGAACTGTTACAAACTTTCTTGTACAAGTCTTTTGTGTACGTGCTTTAATTTTTCTTGAGTAAATCCCTAGAAGAATTGCTGGGTCATAGGGTAGAGATATGTTTCATTTTATATGAAAGTCCCAAAAAATTTTCCAAAAGTGGTTGGACCAATTCAAACTCCCAACAGCAATGTATGAGAATTACAGTTGCTTCTCATCCTTGCCACTACAAGGCATAGCCTCTTAGCTGTACTGGATTCTGTTAGGGCTAAGAACCTCTGGATAAAATCTTCATGACTCAAAGTCAATTTGAATGTAACTAAAGTGCCTATTTGGGCATCCCTGGGAATTTGTGGTTACAACGCAGAGAATCTATTAAAGCTCTGCACATGTGTGTGTCTGGATGTGTATGAGTGTGCAAACATGCATTTTTCAGGGGATGTGGTTTAGAGTTGTCACTGGATTCTCAAAAGCCAAGAAATATGAAACGTTAAAGAGCAGAGTTAATAGATCTAGTATTGCAGCTAGATTGACTTGTCACTTATGACAATTGAACCCAACCCATTGCTGTCGAGTCAATTCCGATTCATAGCAACCCTATAGGACAGAGTAGAACTGCCCCAAAGGGTTTCCAAGGAATGGCTGGTGGATTTGAACTGCCAGCCTCTGGATAGCAGCCAAATGCTTAACCACTGTGGCACCAGGGCTCCAAGACAATTAGTATATAACAAAAAATCAGTGGACTCATTTAAATAACTAACTTGATTTTTTTTTTTCAGAGTTGACTGTTCAGTGTTTGACTGAATAGATCAAAACAAGTTTCCTGACAAAATGCAAGTACATCCCCAGACATCATTGACAAAATGGGCAGAATCTGCACCAGGGACAAATCTCTCAGTCATGGAGGTAATGACAAAATTTCACCTCTTCTAGGTTTACTATTATGTCTTGACTTCAAACCGTACTGATTTTTCTAATAGACTTCAGGCTCCCTTTTCAAAGGCCAATTATGCACATGTAGAGCATCTTTTTCTGCTTCCTTGAGAAGTTAGGAAATGAGATAGTTATTTTTATGCCCTTGTAAAAATGGCATGGCAGCAGAGTCATCGACCTCCTTGTCTAACTTCACAAAGTGGGTGGAGAGAGAATCACCATCAACATCAGCCCAAGGCTGATCCCTATGATGCTGAGGTCAAACATACCTCCACCCTCCAATCTTTTTACCAGTTCTGACAGCAGCCATCCCTCCCTTGGCACTCTGTACTTCTCTGCTGGGTTCAATAATCCATTGCAATGGCCGCACAGAACTCACAGACCATACTCACGATTATGCGGTTTATTAGGGAACTAACAGTTTACAATTCAGGATCAGGAATGACTCAGGATACAGTTCTTTGGTCAGGACAGCTCCTTGGCTGTGCCGGCAGGCAGGCCTCTCCCTCAGCTCCTAGGCCCCTCAGGTTGGCCTCTGCCCTGCTTGGGCAAGTGTTACAAAGCTCTTTAGCTCTGCTGATCAGTGCTCAGTGGCACCCCACCCTGCCAGGAAGTCTCCTGCCTAAAGGCACTTAGCTCTCTCCCTCTGTGGGTCAGCAAGCCTACTGTAACTGCCTTGCTCCCGTGCACAGAAGCCCACAGCACCATTTTGCACTGGTCTCCTGGTTCTGTCGCCATTGTTCCTCTGCTACTGTTTCTCGCTGTCTTGTGCCATCTCTGATGTTACAACTCTGTCTGTCTCCTGGATGTAGGAGGTTCTCAGCACAGGGACCCCAGGTCCAAAGGCTGTGTTCCACTCCCAGCTCTTCTTCTTGGTGGTAGTCAGGTCCCCCCTTTCTGCCTCTGGGATGGCTCATTTTAAGCCTAGTGGTATGGCAAAACTGACCAATCCCCTTGTTAGGGGTTCCATACACCTTATTTGCATGGTCCTATGCCCAAAAGGGAGCCCTTGTGGTGCAGTGGTTAAGAGCTTGGCTTCTAACCAAAAGGTCGGCAGTTTGAACCCACCAGCCACTTGTTGGAAACCCTATGGGACAGTTGTACTCTGTCGTATAGGGTCTTTATGAGTTGGAACTGACTCAATGGCAACAGAAAACAAAACAAAACAAAAACTCAATTATTTGGTGGGAGTTACAAGACCATGGCTAGAAAGACCATATGAAAGTGATCCATCTTTCAAGTGGCACTTCATAAAGACTGACCCCAAAAGTGTTCCAAGTCATCAAGGAAAATTATTCTCCAGTTTAATTGTGAATTTCTTTTAATTCCTCTTAGTATCAAGATGAGCCCAGGTACATCAAATGGGAACTCAAATTTCAGAATGGAGAAAAAGAGCCAGTAATCACTAATCAGAAACAAATTAAACTTCCTGATTTCATTTATTTTGGTCAAACTTGAGCCTTGAATCAGAAATGAGTGCAAAGGGAAAACAAGAAACAATTCTGTAGAACACAATTTTAAAGGCATTCCCCATCCATTGGAAAAGTTTAAATTACAGTGATCCTGAAAGGTCGGTGATTCGAACCCATCAGCCTCTCCATGGGGAAGGATGTGGCAGTTGGATTTTGTAAATGTTACACATAGGGTCACTGTGAGTCGGAATCGACTTGTTGGCAATGGTTTTTTTTTTTTTTTTTTTTTTAGTGGACTCTAAGCCATCCTCAGATGCATGTGAAGGAGGTAGGAGGATTGGATGAGGGAGGGAGTGGGAGGTGCTGCTGAAACATTTGCAGGAAGTACACCTTGTTCAATCTGAAAACACTCACCTGGGTTTCATGACACTCATTCCAAGCATAAAACCCATTACCTTTATTGCTTCTTGTTATTTCAATTCATTTTATTGTGTGTAGCAGTATAAGACTTCTTACACCAATATTGGAATGAAGGATGAAATTTTATATGTTTAAATATAACATTATAACATTTTACCATCATCATTTCAGGCCCCCTCCCATTTCTAGAGTCTTTATTTAAAAGGTGAGACTCCCAGTAAAATAATAGGTGTGCAGAGTACATTGGGATGGGATGACTGGACTGGTCATTTTGAAATTACCTTCCACTTTATTGTCAACATTATTTAACATTTTGGAAGTTGGCCAACTTCATCCTTGGGAGAATTTAAAGAGTTGTCTGTGTTTCTCACCAGCCCCATCAAGGTGGAATTTTCTAGTAAAAATTCTAACGTAGGCTATTAGCCACATGAATCCTAACATCTAGATAATAATAAGACAGAATTAATCCATTTTCATTTCTCTGCCAAATCAAGTGACTCCTTTCCAACCTTTTCCTAGTTTTGATGCAACATGTTATACTTTTCACTTTCTTCCTGGAATTCTCCTCCTTTGCCTTCTATAAACTTAATTTCCTTTGACTCTCCTGTCTCATCCGTCTCCTTATAGCTGGTTCCTCTTCTTCTTTCTGCTGTCACTGCTGGTGCTCAGGGTTTTATTTTTGTTCCTCTGCTTGTCTAACTGTACACTCACTCATTAGAAAATTTTATTCTCTGTATGCTCATGATTGCGAAATCAGCATCAATATTCCTCCCCATTCATTCAAATGCAGATTCTGTGTTTCCTGATGCCTATAAGAATGCTCCTTTTAATCATCAGAGGAAGGAGAGTCAGGAATAAGAGGAGAATACGGAATGTGTGGCTAATTTCCTCCATGAACAAATGCCTCCTTTGCCATGAGACAAGAACTAGATGGTGCTCGTCTACCATTAGTGAACATTTTAATGAAAGACTCTATAGAAGAATCCTGATCAAAAGGGGTAAAAATGAAAAACAGAATTCAAAATTCTCATGGAATCCAGACTTTCTGGAGCCATTGAGGCTGGATCAAATCTCTGAAACTGTTGCCCCAAGATAATCTTTAAACCTTAAACCAAAAATATCCCCTGAAGTCTTCTTTAAACCAAACAATAAGTTAGGTAATTTAGTAAAGGATGTTTGCCTTTAACATCGTGCTCTTTTGAAGAGCTATCTATATGGGATCAAACTGACAGCAGCAACTTGAAAGGTCAGATAGGAAGCTTTCCACATGACCTGCTGATTTTGATTCACCAGCTCCTACAACCATGCGAGTCAGGAGAAGCCTCCAGCCTGATGCCTTACCCATGGATTTGGGACTTGCCGGCCTCCACACTATATGACCCATCTCCTTGAGATAAATCTCGCTGTCTCTCTATATATGTATGTATGTGTGTGTGTGTGTATATATATATACACACACACACACACTTCACTGGTTTTGCTCCTCTAGAGAACCCAGCCTAAGATATTTGGTACCAAGTGTGGTTCTAGAGAAACAAAATCATAAGGATGAGTTTTCTAAATTGGCTCTCAAGTCTGGCTAGTCTTAAAGGCACAGATGACTCTGCTTACAGTAGTAAAGAGGGCACTGCTAATCCATGGTGTGAGATGGCAATAGAAATAAGCAAAATATCACCACATATTGATGAAATATTTGTGGAAACAAGGCTCTGGGTGATTGCCTATTTGATACTTTTCAACAAGTTTGTCAGAATGAAAATTATAAAGAAGCTGGTTGGTTTGTCCTGCTTTTGCTAAACAAAATGTTATAAGAAAGAGATGAGCTCAGGTCTTCAGAGTCACAGTTCAAGTGCTGCATAACAGACCTGAAAGTTGCCACTTGTGCCCTGAAAGAAAGTCTCATTTCTTGTAGTAACAGAGCTGATATGGCTGAAAACAAACACAGAGCCTTATTAAAGATTGACTGAATTACAATGCCAATTGAATTCCAAGCCTCAAATAGTGTCTGAAGTTAAAGTGAAGGCATTGATGGAGAATAAATGGCATCTTAAAACTTGGGATGGGGCTATATGGGCAGATCTGAACAAGTGGAAGAATTCTAGGTCAAGTGAACGGCAATCTAAGTTGAATCATCAGAATAGAGGTGCATGGCCCCTCAAATAATTCCCAGACTTGAGCCAGTTTTCAAACCCACAACCCCTGGAATGAAGGAGAGGCCAGTTCCCCTTGAGGAAGGACCCCACTGCATTGCAAAAAATTTATACTGTTAATCTTGCTCCCAGCCTTCCCCAAAGGGATCTGTGGCCTTTTATGAGACTGACTGTTCACTGGGGAAAAGGAAATAATAAGACTTTTCAGGGATTATTAGACACTGGCTCTGAACTGACACTAATTCCAGGGCACCCAAAATGTCATGTGGCCCACCAGTCAGAGTAGAGGCATATGGAGGTCAGGTTATTAATGGAGTCTTAGCTCAGGTCCATCTCACAGTAGGTCCAGTGGGTCCCCAAACCCATCCTGTAGTGATTTCCCCAGTTCCAGAATGCATAATTGGAATAGACATACTCAGCAACAGCAGAACCCCCATATTGGATCCCTGACATGTAGAATAAGGGCTATTATGGTAGAAAAAGCCAAGCGGAAGCCATTAGAACTGCCTCTACCTAGGAAAATAGCAAACCAAAAGCAATACTGTACTCCTGGAGGGATTGCAAAAATTAGTGCCACCATCAAGAACTTGAAGGATGCCGGGGTGGTGATTCGTACCACACCCCCATTCAACTCGCCTATTTGGTCTGTGCAAAAAACAGATGGATCTTGGGGAGTGACAGTGGATTTTCATAAATCTAACCAGATGGTGACTCCAATTGCAGCTGCTGCTCTGGATGTGGTTTATTGCTTGAGCAAATTAGTACAATTCTTGGTACCTGATATGCAGCTATTGATCTGTCCAATGCGTTTTTCTCCATTCTTGTTCTGAAGGAACACAGGAAGCAGTTTGCCTTCACCTGGCAAGGCCAGCAGTACACCTTCACAGTCCTATCTTAGGGGCATATCAACTCTCCAGCCCTGTCGTAATTTAGTCTGCAGGGACCTTGATCATCTTTCTCTTCCACAAGATGTCACACTGGTCAATTACATTGATGACATTATGCTGATTGGACCTAGTAAGGAAGGCGTATTAATGATTCGAGACTTATTGGTAAGACATTTGCATGCTAGTGGGTGGGAAATTAATCTCACAAAAATTCAGGTGCCTTCCACCTCAGTGAAACTTCTAGGAGTCCAGTGATGTGGGTCATATCAAGATATTCCTTCTAAAGTGAAGGATAAGTTGTTACATCAGGCCATTCCTACAACTAAAAAAGAGGCATAGCACTTGGTGGGCCTCTGGATTTTGGGGCAAAGTATTCCTCATTTGGGTGTGCTACTCTGGCTTATTTATTAAGTGACTTGAAAAGCTTCTAGTTTTGAGTAGGGCCCAAACCAAGAGAAGGCTTTACAACAAGTTCAGGCGGCCACGAAAGCCACTCTGCCACTTAGGCCGTATGTTCTAGCTGATCCAATGGTGCTTG
Source organism: Trichechus manatus latirostris (assembly GCF_000243295.1). Lineage (NCBI taxonomy): Eukaryota > Metazoa > Chordata > Mammalia > Sirenia > Trichechidae > Trichechus > Trichechus manatus. The sequence goes on along the minus strand of NW_004444032.1, from coordinate 7,649,313 downwards.
AAGTGTCAGTGGCAGATAGAGATGCTGTCTGGAGTCTTTGAAAGGCCCCTCTTGGTGAATCACAGTGCAGACCCTTAGGATTTTGGAGCAAAGTCCTGCCATCCTCTGCAGATAATTACTTTCCTTTTGAGAAACAACTTTTGGCTTGTTACTGGGCCTTAGTAGAGACTGGATGCTTAACCATGGGCCACTGTAATGGTTAAGACTGAGTGTCAGCTTGGCTGGGCTATGATTCTCAGTGGTTTGGCAGTTGTATGACGTTTTGATCACATCCCTGATGAGATTTAATATATGTGATCACCTCCATGATGGGATCTGCTATCAGTTGAAAGGGAGTTTCCTTGGGCGTGTGGCCTGCATTGAATATGAGTGGACATTTTTGCAAGGCTTGGGGGCTTTTGCTCGTTCTGGATCCTGCAGCTGGCTCCTTTTCATCTGACCTCCAGGTCTTGGGACTTGAGCTAGCAGTTAATCTGCGGTCTTGCCTGCCAATCTTGGGATTCGTCGATCTTCCCAGCCTGTGAGCAAGAGCCCTACTGTCTGACCTACTGATCCTGGGTTCACCAGCCCCTACAGCTACATGAATCAGGGGAAGCCTCCATCCTGAACCACGGGCTTGGGACATTCTAGCCTCTACAACTGCGTGAGCCTTTTCCTTGATATAAATCTTTCTCTATATGTATTTATACACTTCACTGGTTTTGTTTCTCTAGAGAATCCAGCCTAGGACAGCCACCAGGTCACCATGTGACCTGAGCTACGCATCATGAACTGGGTGTTGCCTGACTCACAGAGCCATAAAGTGGGATGTACATGGCAGCATTCCATCATTAAATGGAAGTCATGTATACAAGATTTGGCTTGAGCAGGACCTGAAGGTACAAGTAAGTTACATGAGGAAGTGGCCCAGATGCCCATAGTCTCCACTCCTGTCACATTCCCATCCCCCTCCCAGTCTGCATGTATGGCCTCATGGAGTGTTCCTTATGATCAGTTGACTGAGGAAGAGAATACTCATGCCTGGGTTACAGGTGGTTCTGTGTAATATGCAGGCACCACTTGAAAGTGGACGGCAGCAGCACTACCTTCCTGATGGACACAGGTGAAGGGATATCCTTCCAGTGGGTAGAACTTTGAGCAGTGCACCTGACTGTTCACTTTGCTTGCAAGGAGACATGGCCAGATGTGTGATTGTATACTGATTCATGGGCCATGGCCAATGGTTTGGCTGGATGGTCAGGGACTTGGAAGGAACATGACTGGAAAATTGGTGCCAAGGAGGATGGGGAAGAGGTACATGGACAGATCTCTCTCAGTGGGCCAAAGAAATGAAGATATTTATGTCACACGTGAATTTCCACCAAAGGGTGATCTCAGCAAAGGATTTAATAATCAAGTGGATAGAATGACACATTCTGTGGAAACCAGTCATCCTCTTTCCCTAGCTACTCCTGTCACTGCCCAATGGGCTCATGAACAAAGTGGCCATGGTGCCAGGGATGGAGATTATTCATGGACTCAGCAACATGGACTTCCACTCATCAAAGCCAACTTGGCTACAGCCACTGCCAAGTGCCTAATCTGCCAGCAGCAGAAACCAACGCTGAGTCCCCAATATGGCACCATTCCTCGAGGCAATCAGCCAGCAACCTCTTGGCAGGTGATTACATTGAGCTGCTTACATCATGGAAAGGACAGAATTTCGTTCTTACTGGGATAGACACTTAGTTTGGATATGAATTTGCCTTCCCTGCATTCAACACTTCTGCCAAAACTACCATCCATAGACTCACAGAACGCCTTATCCACCATCATGATATCCCACACAGCATTGCCTTGGATCAAGGAACTCACTTCACAGCAAATGAAGTGTTGCAATGGGTACAGGCTCATGGAATTCATTGATTTTACTATGTTCCCCATTATCCTGAAGCAGCTGACTTGATATAACAATGGGATGGCCTTCTAACGACACAATTACGGCACCAGCTAAGTGGCAATACCTTTCAGCGCTGGGGCAATGTTCTCCAGGAGGCTGTATGTGCTCTAAAGCAGTGTCCAATATATGGTGCTATTTCTCCCCTAGCCAGGATTCATGTGTCGAGGAATCAAGAGGTGGAAATGGGAGTGGTACCATTCATTAGCGACCTCTTTCAAAATTTTTTCTTCCTGTCCCCGCGATCCTATGCTCTGCAGGTCTAGAGGTCTTAGTTCCAAAGGGAGGAATACTCCCACCTGGAGAAACATCACTGATTCCATTGAACTGGAATTTAAGAATGCCACCTGTCCACTTTGAGGTCTTCATGCCTCTGGATCAACAGTCAAAGAAGACAGTTACCATATAGGCTGGTGTGACTGATCCTGATTACCAAGGGGAAATCCGATTAATATTACATAATGGAGGTAAAGAAGAGTATATTTGAAAACAGGAGATCCCTTAGGTATCTCTCAGTACTACCATGCCCTGTGATTAAAGTCAATGGAAAACTTTAGCAACTCAATTCCAACTGACTATGAATGGCCCAGACCCTTCAGCAATGAAGGTTTGGGTCACCCCACCATGCAAAGAACTATGACCAGCTGAGGTGCTTGCTGAGGGCAAAGGGAATACAGGATGGGTGGTGGAAGAATGTAGTTCTAAACACCAGCTATGACCACGTGACCAGTTGCAGAAATGTGAATTGTAATTGTTTTCAGTGTTTCTTCCTTGTTTTGTTATTCTTGTATGTGTGCAGATATATACATATATGTATAATATCTTTGTTTTTTTCCCTCCCTTATTCCACTACTTATTATGAAATATGAGATGTAAATGGGGCTAGTGCATTCGCATTTTCAGTTGTACGCGTGTTAGTTGTATCATGTTAGGCACAAGTATGACTTTGTAATCATCTTTATTTAGAGATTGTGTATGGTTTCAGGAGATGTCTATGGATGCCAAGTTGACAAAGGTGGACTGTGATCCTTAAGATTGTGTGTGAACTTGGCTGGGTAGTGATTCTCAGTGGTCTGGCAGTTATGTAATGATGTAATTTGGCAGTTATATAATTATGCAATTATGTAATCATCCACCATTTTGTGATCTGATGTAGTCATCCCCCATTTTGTGATCTGATGTGAAAAGCCTATCAGTTGAAAAGGGAATTTCCTTGGGGTGTGACCTGCATCCAATATATACAGATGTTCTGGTAAAGCTCGCTTGCTCTGGATCCTGCATCTGACTCATCATCCTCTGACCTCTGGTTCTTGGGACGTGAGCCAGCAGCCTGTTGTCTGACCTGCAGATCTTGGGATTCACCAGCTCCTGCGTCAGCCAGCAGCTTTCCACTTGACTTGCTGATTTTGGATTCGTTAGCCCCTGCAGCCACACAAGTCAGGAGAAGCCTCCAGCCTGATGACTGACCCACGGATTTGGGACTTACCAGCCTCCACAAATGCACGACCCATTTCCTTGAGATAAATCTCTCTACATATATACATTTATATATATTCACTTCAGTGGTTTTGCTCCTATAAAGAACCCAGTCTAAGACAGATATTTATTAAAATTTAAAAACATGTTATTTTACTGGTTCTTGAAATGAAGGATGAAATCCACTTCTAAGGATTTCTCTTAGAGATATACATTCATAAATACGTAAAAAAATTGCATACAAGAATTTGCATTGCATCAATCTTTTGTAGTTGCAAACAATATCAGCAACAACACTCTACAAAAACAATCCCATTAAGTACAGTCAAAATACTTAGTATAGAACTGGTTAAATATAGTACATCTATACAATGGAATCCTATGCAGCTTTTAAAAAGAATAAGGCATACTTGGAAAGCTCTATCTTAAAAATATATTATTAAAGGTGCCCTGGTGGCACAATGGTCAAGAGCTCAGCTGCTAGCCAAAAGGTTGGTAGTTCGAACACGTTCAGTGGCTCTGCGAGGGAAAGACCTAGCTATATGGTCCCACAAAGATTACAGCCTAGAAAACCCTATGGGGTAGTTCTAGTATGTCACATGGGGTGGCTATAATTGAAATTGACTCAGTGGCACCTAACAACAACAACAAAGGCAATGTAAATGACAGTGAATACGGTATGATGACATACTTGGAAACTTTGCAGGAAGGATACACAAGAAGCGGTTAATAGTCACCATGTTTTGGGAGTCGGATTGAGAAGAGGATTTTTACTTTTTAATGTATATCATATTGTATTGCTTGATTTTTTTTTTTTTTAAATACTTGAGTTTTCTTGTTAACTGTTTTAAAAATCCACCTCTTTCTTTCCTACAAATTCCTCACCTAGTTTTCCTAATTTTGCCCACATCACTCTCTTTTCATACTGGCATGAAGGTTTGAAATCAGCCCTGATTAATTTTTTTTTGTAATTTTATTTATTTTGTTGTTGTTGAGAATTATTATGGATTGAGTTGTGTCCCCCAAAAATGTGTGTCAATTTGGCTAGGCCATGATTCCCAGTATTGTGTGATTGTCTACCATTTTGTCATCTGATGTGATTTTCCTGTGTGTTGTAAATGCTACCTCTGTGATGTTAATGAGGTGGGATTAGGGGCAGTTATGTTAATGAGGCAGGACTCAATCTACAAGATTAGGTTGTGTCTTAAAATAATCTCTTTTGAGATGTAAAAGAGAGAAGCAAGCAGAGAGACAGGGGGACTTCATACCACCAAGAAACAAGAGCCAGGAGAATAGCACATCCTTTGGACCTGGGGTCCCTGCCCTGAGAAACTCCTCTACCGGGGAAGATTGATGACAAGGACTTTCTCCAGAGGCAATAGAGAGAGAAAGGCTTCCCCTGTAGCTGCCAGCCTGAATTTGAACTTCTAGCCTCGTAGAATGTGAGAGAATACGTTTCTGTTTGTTAAAGCCATTTGCTTGCTGTATTTGTTATAGCAGAACTAGATAACTAAGACAAGAATATACACAGCAAAACATACACCAATTCAAGAGTTTCTACAGGTACCACTTGGTGACATTGATTACATTCTTCAAGTTGTGTAACCATTCTCACCCTCCTTTTCTGAGTTGTTTCTCCCCCATTAACATAAATTCACTGCCCTCTAAGGTTCCCATCTAATATTTCAGTTGTTATTGATAATTAGATCCCATGTAGATAGTCCTTAAAAGATCTTAATGCTCAAGGCAGACATTTTTTACTAGTTAAGCTAAACTATTGTTTGATTTTAAGAAGACTTTAGGGGATATTTTTGGTTTAAGGTTTAAAGATTATCTTAGGGAGATAGTTTCAGGGGTTCATCCAAACCTTCATGGCTAAAGGAAGTCTGAAGTCCATGAGAATTGTAAATTTTGTTCTGCATTTTCCCCCTTTTTGATCATGATTCTTCTACAGAATCTTTTTTTTTTTAGGTGATAATGTGTTTTTTACTTAATATTTCATAATAATTTTAGACAGAAATTTTGAAAAAATGGTTTAAATATTTCAAATATACTCTTCACCCAGCTTTCCCTAATGTCAACTATTTATATAACCTTTGTACAATGGGTCATAATCGACTCCATGGCAATGCGTTTGGAAACCCTGGTGGCATAGTGGCTAAGAGCTATGGCTCCTAACCAAAAGGATGGCGGTTAGAATCCATCAGGCACCCCATGGAAACCCTATGGGGCAGTTCTACTCTGTCTCAGAGGGCTGATAATAGTTGGAAATGACTTTATGGCAATGGATTTGGTTTTTTTTTTTTTTTTTTGTACAATGATCCAAACCAGGAAATTAACATTAGCACGTGACTATTATCTACATTATACACCTTACTGGAATTTCACTAGCTTTTTTCTAATGTCCATTTTCCTGTTCCAGTCTCCAAACTAGGATCCCACATTGCATTTAGTTATTGTGTGACTCTTTAGTTTCCTTTGGCCTGCGACATTCCTCAGTCTTTCATGACTTTGACTCTTGAATACTGGTTAGTTTGTAGAATGTCCCTCAATTTGGGTTTTTCTGGTGTTTTTTCACGAAGGGATTATGCATTTTTGGCAAGAATACAGAAGTGATCTTGTGTCCTTCTCAGTACATCATAACAGAGGATACATAATGTTGATATGCCTTATTACCAGTGATGTTAACCTCGATTATTTACTAAAGATGGTCATGCAAGGCTTCTCCACAGTAAACTTACTATTTTCCCCCTTTGTAATTGATAACTATCTTGGGGGGATACTTTGAAAGCATGTGTATCCTGTTTCTCCTCAAACTTTTGCCCACTGGTTTTTGCATCCCTTGGTGTATCTTATCTGCAACAATTATTACCACAGTATTTGCCTAATGGTGATTTTGTATTTTTCTTATTTCCGTTATATTTATTAATTAGAATTTTTCTATAAGGAGATGAACCCTGGTTCTTCTACAGAATCTTTGATCAAAATGTTCAGTAATGATAGCCAAGCTCTATCCAGTTCTGGTCTCATAGCACAGGACACAGTTGTTCATGGAGGCACTTAGCCACACATTCCATATCCTCCCCCTATTCCTGATGCTTCTTCTTTTTCTGTTGCTTCAGATGAATAGAGACCAATTGTTGTGTCTTGGATGGCCGCTTTCAAGCTTTTAAGACTCCAGGCACTGCTCAACATACTAGGAGTTAGAACAGAAGCACTCAACATGTTTTTAGGCCAATTATCTGGAAAGTCCCTTAAGCCTTGATTCATTTTTAACTTCCTGGTAGAGTCAGCAAATCCTCTCCTCCTCTTCAGTGTCTCTCAGCTTCTTCCTTCCCTCTCTATGAAGGCTACCTCTGCCCTGGGCCTGATTCTTCATCACTTACAGGCTGTGAGAACCTGGGCAAGCCACTTACTATTTAATTTCCTCATCAGTACAATGGAAATAATAACTCCTCCAATGGGGGGTTAATTTAGGATTAAATTAGATAAGAAAATTAAGTTTCTGCCACATAGTATATGCTTAATAAATACTATTTTCTCCCTTCTTTCTAGGTTTTTTTCCTATTACCACTGAATCCTCTAATTCACATTACATGCTGCCACAAAGTTACTTTTCAGAGGACACTGTTCTTATCATTGAATCCCTTGGTTAACTGCCTTTTGTGTTATGACTGTACCCAGGAATTACAAACTGGAAAGCAGTCAGCATCAGTATATCTGGTGATCAATTGAGGCTCTTGGAGAATTTCTTCTGGAAGGAGGAGGGGTTCCTGCCAATGTCACTATGAGTTGGGGGTTACTCCAGGAGCAAAGTTTTCCACAGTTAACCAATATGCAAACAGGTAAAGCCCCAAATTTTCTACTTGATACTCAAGATCTTACATCAGTTAGCGATTCTATTTCCTTTTCTTTTTTACTTCGCCTTAATTTTACTGCAGTGAATCTATTTCTCTTCTGTCCTTTCCATGTTCATTTTCTATTTTTATTTCTTTTGGTATGAAAGTTACACATTGTTAAAAAAACAAACCAAACGTTATAGAAATATAGAGAGTAAAAATGAAAATCCTCTTTCATCACCTCATTTACTTGTCAGCAATCAAAGTTAATTAAGAATTGATTAAGATAGAAGTTTTGATTATGTCAATAGACTCAAATGAGAAGAGAAACTATAATAATTTTCTACTCTTTGTGTCTGTTTAATTAGCACTGACCTTTGAAGATTTTAAAAGGGTTTTGTGGATGCAAGGCAAAAATTCCATTTTTTTTCAAGATGCGCTTATAGGACAGGTAGACATTGCTCTTCCTATTGCGGAACAGAGGAACTGGAAGCAAATAACCGCTAACATGAGCAAAGCCCAGAAGCTTTGTATTGGAGGTTCCCAGAGCCAGCCAAAGCCTGGGTAAAAGGAGATACCACTGGTACAACCACGTATTGAAGACCCTCCCATTCTAGCCTATGAGGCTGACTCATGGGCTTACCTTACCTTTCTTGACTCTGACCTTTCAAGGCTCCTTTTTCCTCTGTGCATTGATCATTTCCCAGTAACCACTCTGCCTTTGGAGCCCAAACACAATCGTGTCTAGGAGTGCACCAACTGTTTCTTTAGAACTTCACTACTCATGTTGCCCAAATTCTTCATAAACCAAAAACAAAGCCTGTTGCTACTGAGTCAATTCCAACTCATGGCAACCCCATGTGTTACAGAGTAGGACTGAGCTCCATAGGATTTTCTTGGCTGTAATCTTTATGGAAGCAGATAGCTGGCCCTTTCTTATGTGGTACTGCTGGGTGGGTTTTAACTACCAACCTTTTTGTTAGCAGCCAAGCACAAACCATTTGCGCTGCCCAGGGACCCTAAAATTCTCCATAGGATCTCTTCAATAAATACAATTCTTATTGTTGGTTATTGGCCATCATTGGTAATTGATTTATGTTTTCATTAGAATTATATTATTGGTATATATGGTATATAGGTATATAATTTAAAATTGATTAAATGTGATTTGTGGTCATTTCTGGGGGAAAAAAGCATGGTATCAGCCATTTGGTTACAAACACAACTCTGTTATTACATTATTGTTCCTGTGGAAAATCAGATTTGGCTCACAATCTTTTGATTTATTATACCTTTTTGAGTAATGTAGTCCATTGTAAGCTTAAGGACTGCTTGTCCTACTATTACTATTTATAGTCATTGGATGTTTGTTGAATTCATTGTGAAGAGATTGAATAGACAAGTACTGCCAACTTTAATGTATTCTTCACCATGTTCTAAAAATTACAGACACAGAAAGGATGGAACACATAAATCATGTGCGGCTGGGTATGAAAAGAAAGGAGGAATGACTCCCTTTAGTGAAAAGCGGGAAGATTTCTTGGCAAAATTCATTAATATTAATTCATAATGGACTTTTAATTCAAAAAATAATTATCTTATACATTTAATTTAAACTATTTATTAAGCCTAAATTTTATCTTTTATTTCTTTGAACATTTGTAGAACTCTTAAGCTGCCAAAGCAGGTTTGGTCCTATTGGTTTGTCCTTTCACTCTCCAAAACAACTTTGTCATAAATCAAGTTTTGACTATGTAGTCCCTCTTCCAGGGCCTGTAAGACATTGTGAGACCAGCCTCAGCAGTGAAGGCTAAGACTCCTTTGATAAATCTTTCCTGGCTGCAAATGGTCCTTTTTGTCCTTATTCTTTCTTTCCTGTTGAAGTGAGTAAACTCAATTTCTCATGCTCACTTTCTTAGGTATTTTTTCTCTGTGTATGTAAATTTTGACAGCAAAGAGTGTGAGCTGGATCTTCTCATATCTACTGTGAATTTTGGGAGTACCAATTGTAAGATGCCTGGCTCGTATAACAAAATCAGCACTTCACTCTTTTGTGCAATTTTCTAAAAAGTTTGCTGTGACTTGCCTCTCATTATCTATCCATCTAACATGGATTGATTGTTTAGAATGGAGCTTCACCTCAACATTTTTCCAAATTTTATGATACTCCAAAGTTTTATTTTATAGCTTTGAGAAGGAGCTAGTGTTCTTAAAAATTCTCAGTTTTGATTTCTAATACAGTAAATGTTGATAAATACAACCCACATAAATAAAAGCCCTCTCAGTCCACAATAATTTTTAAGGGTGCAAAATGATCCTCAGACGTGAAGCTTTGCGAACTGCTAATACATCCTAAATAACACAGCAAAATGGCTGTGGCAGTCCTAGACCACCAATACAGTCACCACACTAGATTAGGAGAGAGGGAGAGCGAGAGAGAGCTTTTGTCCCCCAAACCATCAAATAAAGTGCCAGCTTTTACTCTGGTTGAATCAATTTAGAATCTGTGTCCACCCTTGTACCAATCACCGTGGCAAGGGAGGCTAGATTACTCTTATAGGTTCAGGATTCTACCCCTGGAGCTGAAGGTGGGCTGAATCCCACTTAAACTGCACGGCTGCTACACAGTGGGAGAAGGGACATGTAAATGCTGGGGAGTCAGCCAACAATGTCCATTACAGCTACCATAGAAAAGAGTAATAATAGTAAAAGCAAGCACACAGCACTTATTGTCAGGCTTTGTTCTAAACACTCAATTCTCACAAACACCCAATGCAAAAGGTATTACTATTATTTATTATGACATGTGATATAGCTTCCGCCCCCACTTCAGGTCAGAAATATGCTCAAGGAACCTAAAAATGCTTAACTTTCCAACGATTTTGAACAAAGCTTTACCATTAGCCTACACCAATAGTAGAAGTAATGGTTTCCAGCACAAGCTCTTGGTTCAGGCAAATTTACTCACAGTATGAGCAAATTTTAAAAAGGCTATGAGTTTCAGGAGCATCAACTGTAAGATGCCTGGTTCATATAACAAAAATCAGCACTTCACTCTTTTGTGCAATTTTCTAAAAAGTTCACTGTGATCTGTCTCTCATCATCCATCCATCTAATATTGACTGATTGTTTACAATGTACCTTCACCTCAATATTTTCCTAAATCCTATGATAATCATTATGAGTAAATTTTAAACATTAAAAAGACAGGGAAGAAAGAAAGACCAAAACGGATGTCAGAAGAGACTCTGAAACTTGGTCTTGAATGTAGAATAGCTAAAGCGAAAGGAAGAAGTAATGAAGTAAAAAAGCTGAACAGAAGATTTCAAAGGATGGCTCAAGAAGACAAAGTAGAGTATTATAATGAAATGCACAAAGACCTGGAGTTAGCAAAGCAAAAGGGAAGAACACACCCGGCGTTTCTCAAGTGAAAGAACTGAATTAAAAATGCAAGCCTTGAGTTGCAATATTGAAAGAGTCTACGGGGAGAATATTAAATGATGTAGGAAGTATCAAAAGAAGATGGAAGGAATACACACAGTCACTATACCAAAAAGAATAGGGTGACATTAAAAAATTTCAGAAGGTAGCATACGATCAAGAACTGATGGTACTGAAGGAGGAAGTCCAAGCTGCACTGAAGGCACTGGTGAAAAAACAAGGCTCCAGGATGATGGAAACAGATGCAGTGCTGTAATCGCTCACTCATCAATGCCAAGAAATTTGGAAGACAGCTACCTGGCCAACTGACTGGAAAAGATCCATATTTGTGCCCATTCCAAAGAAAGGTGATCCAACATAGTGCAGAAATTATTGAACAATATCATTAATATCACACACAAGTAAAATTTTCCTGAAGACCATTCAATAGCGGTTGCAGCAGTACATCAATAGGGAACTGCCAGAAATTCAAGCCGAATTCAGAAGAGGACGTGGAATAGGGTATATCATTGCTGATATCGGATGGATCTTGGCTGAAAGCAAGAAATACCAGAAAGATGTTTACCTGTGTTTTATTGACTATGCAAAGGCATTCGACTGTGTGGATCATAACAAATTATGGATAACATTGCAAAGAACGGGAAT
>NW_004444032.1:7627402-7637516 GCF_000243295.1 Trichechus manatus latirostris | reverse complement strand
AAAAATCAAATGACGCATTGCATTAGGCAAATCTGCTGCAAAAGACCTCTTTAAAGTGTTAAAAAGCAAAGATGTCACTTTAAGGACCAAGGTGCATCTGGCCCAAGCCATGGTGTTTTCAATCGTCTCATATGCATGAAAGCTGGACAATGAATAAGAAAGACAGAAGAAGAATTGATAACTTTGAATTATGGTGTTGGTGAACAATATTGAATATACCATGGACCGCTAGAAGAATGAACAAACCTGTCTTGGAAGAAGTACAGCCAGGATGGCCAGACTTCATCTCACATACTTTGGATATGTTTTGGACCAATCCCTGGAGAAGGACATCATGAGAAAGCCCTTAAGGAGATGGATTGACACAGTGGCTGCAACAATGGGCTCAAGCATAACAGTGATTGTGAAGATGGTGCAGGACCAGGCAGTGTTTTGTTCTGTTGTTCATAGGGTGGCTATGAGTCGGAACCGACTTGAGGGCACCTAACAACAACATACTCAGATTTTGACTGAAGATTTTGACCAAAGATTTTCACTAAGAAAATGAAGAGTCCCCCCCAACCCCCTAACCAAAATAATATCCTTTATTAACCTCCATGGTATTTGTTAGCGGGAGACAATTACATTTTAGTCTGATTGGGCAAATTTAATATGTCAATACTTTAGTCTCTTTCAATACCATTTCTTTGGAGGCAATGATCAGTCTGTAGCCCTCCTCCGGGTGGTGCTGGGTGTTTTTTGGGATTAGGTGGAGAGGAAGGGCAAGATGTGAATGGTGGAGAATTGTGACGTCCTCCTTTTGAGCCACTCCCTGGACTGGCGATTGCTAAAGGTGACTGGTTCAGTCCCTGGGTATTCTGCTGGTGTCTACAGCGGAGGTGGGGTTCTGGTCTTCTCTTTGTTAGGTCTCTGTTCTCTTCCCTAACACCTCGACTCTGCCTTGGCCTTCACTGGTTCTGAGGACACCTCAGACTCATAGCCTTACTTTCATGAAAGGTTTTTGGTAAATTCCCCAGTCAGACTCTAAACCCATGTCTGTATTGCCCTGCCCCCTCTCCTGTGTGGGAGCTGAGGATGGCTTACGGGAACTAAAGTGCGACCCTCCCCTTGCCTAACCATGATGCATTCTGAATGTATTTCAACATGGCTTTGCCTTCACCTTATCAATTACTCCTCTTCTCTCAAGGGCGTTAGCACAGGGGGAAGATTGGGACACACATCTCTTCCTGCCTCTCTAACACTGCTTTCTTTCCACAGACCACTGAGACAGGAAAGAAGGGGGCTTTTCTGAGTGGGAGTCCCTGGGGATTGCAAACAGTTAATGTGCTTGGCTGCTAACCGAAAGGATGAAAGTTTGAGTCCACCCAGAGTCACCTGGAAGAAAGGCCTGGATCTACTTCTGAAAAAATCAGCCATCGAAAACCCTATGGAGCACAATTCTATTATGTATGTATGGTACTTCTATCTTTTTAAGGAAGCGCCAAATCAATTTCCAAAGTGGTTGTACCATTTTACATTCCCACCAACAGTGTATAAGTGTTCCAGTCTCTCCACAACCTCTCCAGCATTTATTATTTTGTGTTTTGTTAATGCTAGCCTTGTTGGGGTGAGATGATATCTCATTGTAGTTTTGATCTGCATTTCTCTAATGACTAATGATCGTGTGCATTTCTTCATGTGTCTGTTAGCTGACTGAATATCGATGGGTCCTGTTTTCTTATCCATTCTGTCACTCTCGGTCTCTTATGGGTGCATTTAAGCTGTTTATGTTCAGTGTGATTATTGATAGGTGTAAGTTTATTGCTGTCGTTTTCTGGTGCTTTTTTTTGTCGTGCTGACATTTTCTTTGTTCCTCTTACTCTTCTGTGCTGAATTCCTTTTGTTTGTGTTTTTTTTTTCTTTTTCTTTTTGTAGCATTTGTGTTCACTCAGACTTCATGTTTTTCTTCTTTATTTTGATGAGTAGGTTTTTAAAGTTCTTTGTGGTTACCTTGAAGTTTACACCTATTTTCTGAAGTCTAAACCAGTCTTTTATTACTTGATAACACCTTGACTTTCTCTCCATTTGCAAGTTTTATACCTACACCATTTATTTATTTATTTCACCTACACCCTCTTTTATTGTTCTGACGTGGTTTTCATTTATAGATTGATGTCTCTGGTTCCCTGTTGTAAATTTTTTAGTTCTATTTTATCCTTGAGATTCATTATCTAGGTTGGTATCTGGCTGCTGTTGCCTTATGTGCTAGATTCAGGTTGTTGCTTCTCTAAACAAAGGACTCCCTTTAATAATTTTTTTTAAGTTCGGTTTTTACATATTCCCTTAATTTCTATTTCTCTGAAAGTGTCCTAATTTCACCATCATATTTGAGTGAGAGTTTTGCAGGATATATATTCTTGGTTGGAAGTTTTTCTCTTTCAAGATTTTATACATGTTATCCCATTGCCTTCTTGCTGGCATGGTTTCTGCCAAGTAATCAGAACTTAGTCTTATTGTTTCAGCTTTGTAGGTAACTTCTTGTTTTTCTCGAGCTGCTGTCAGGATTCTTTCTTTGTCTTTGGTTTTAACGAGTGTGATTATGATATGTCTTGGTGTTTTTCTGTTGGGGTCTACCCTATATGGGGTTCGTTGAGCTTCTTGGATGTCCAGATTTTCATCTTTCATGATATTAGGGAAATTTTCTGTCAGTAAATCTTCAATGATTCTCTCTGAGTTTTCCATTTTCTCCCCCGTTCTGGACTCCAATCACAGGCAAATTTTTGCTTTTGATTGTATCCCATATCGTTCTCAGGGTTTCTTCATTTTTTTTTTTTCCATGCTTTTGTCTGGTTTTTCCTCAAAGTGGGATCCAAGGATAAGTCTTCAATTTCCCTGATCTTGTCTTCTCTTATTTCAAAATTGCCCCTAAAACCTATTGCAGTGTCCATTTCTGAAATCTTGTTGTTTATATTTTGGATTTCTAATTACTGTTTTTGTATAAATTCTAGTTGGTTATTTATTTTGACATTTTGTTCCTGTATTATTTCCCTGCTTTCTTCCATTGTTTTGTCTGTCTTTTCCATGATTTTTGTCTGTATTTTCCGTGATTCTATTTTCTCCTTATTTTTGTCTGCATTTGCCTTCATCTCTTGAAGAACCCTGAATATTACAGTTCTGAATTCCTTGTCATGTAGTTCCACTGCCTTTTCTTCTAGAAGAACATCATCTGGTGTTTTATTTTGGTTGTTTTCTGGATCCATCCTCTCCTGGTTTTTTTTAAATATGTTTTGATATTGTCTGCTGTCTCCAGGACATTCAGGAATTATTTTCTTAATTTATTGATTGTTGATTGTAAATTTGATTGTTTTGTCTTGCTTTTTTGTTTTATTTGGTTACATCTGGGCAGGCTGGCTGAGTGTGTTTTGTTGCTTGCTCACCTGTGGGCATGATACTTCCACCACCTTGTCTAGGTGGGCAGGGCCAGTCACTTAGCTATGGTGCAGCAGGGTGGGCTCAGCAGGGGTGGAGGGGCGGGGATGGGTGGTTTGCAGCATAAACTGGAGGCAATGGGGTGAGGCTGGGGCACAGTGCAGGGCAGGGTCCAAAGAACTCTGTTGGTACTGCTCAGGGGCATGCACGGTCCAGCTAGGCAGGAGGGAAAGGAGAGGATATGATGTGCAGAGCTAAGTGGGTGGATGAAAGAAGAGAGAGAAACAAAGGCACCAAAAAGCAAAAAATGAAGTAACAAAAATAATTAATAAATAAAAATAATAAAAGAAAAAAGTAAATAAAATGGCTGTGCGGTAGGCTTCAGTGTGTGGGGGTGGGGCAGACCCAACAAGATCATGTGCTGGTGACTCTCTAGCTGAGCAATGTGGCTCAGTCTTCATGGGTGGTGCACAGGGCTAGATGGACAGGAGAAAGGAAAGGAAAGAAGGGAAAAAGAGAAGAAACCAATAATTAAAGAAACAAATAAAAAAATAAATAATTAAATAAATAAAAATAACACCACCAAAAAAAATATGGTGGTGGGGGCACTGGCCATTGGAGGCGGGGTGGAATTGGTCTGGTGGCAAGCTGATATCTCTCTCATCAGGTGTCACTGCATGGCCTGTTAGGAAGGGATGGAGGCACCAAAGTGTTGGAAGCAGCACACGGGACTGGGTGGATTGGAGAAAGGAAAGGAAGGAAGGGAGAGAAAGAGAAGAAACAATAACAAAAACAAAACAAAAAAGGAAAACAAACAAACAATAAATAAATAAAATGGCACTGAGGGAGCCATTTGGTGACAGCAGTGCAGACCTGGGGAGGTCACATGCTGTGACTCTCCAACAAACCAACAAGCAAAAATACAACTCCTCCTCCCACCAAACAACAAAAAAATGGTGCTGAAGGGGCTGGCCGGTGAGGGTGGGGCAGACCTCAGCAGCAGTGAAGTAGTGTCTTTCCAGTTAAGCAACTGTGGCCTGTTGGCAAGCAGAGAAGAAGGATGAGCGGTAGTAAAGCATGTATCCCTGGCTACCGGGTGCTCTATCTCCTGCTGGGAGCTCAGTAGAGATGCCTTCCCATACTCCATGTCCAGAATTCTTGGGGGCAGAGGTCCAAGATGGCGAATCTGGGCAGCAGTGAGCTGGTATCTCTCCATCTGAGTGCCCATGGCCCATTGGCAAGTGGTGGGGGTCTCATACAGGAAGGAAGGGTGTGGGGTGGGAAAGCAAGTATCCCTGGTTACCAGGTGCTGTCTCCTGTTGAGGGCTCCATGAAGTTGCCTTCCCATACTCCCTATCTGAGTTCTTTGGTGGCTGTAGCCCAAGATGGGGAATCCGGCCACGCTAGCTGGTATGGGACTTCCACTCCATAGCTCCCCTTGTTCTCTGTTCTCTGTCAGTTTCTTATTCCATTCTATGCTGGATTGAGTTCTTTATTTCTTCATTTGGTATTTAGTGTTCCAGGATTCACATTTGTATCTGTTTTACTTAGTTTTTGGGGTCTTCGCTGTAGAGGGATGGCATGGTGCTTCTGTCTATAGTGCCATGTTGGCTCTGCCTCTGGCCTTGAGAGTTTTGACGAATACTGGTTGAATACTTTGTAGGATGTCCCTCAGTTGGGATTTGTCTGATATTTTCCTCATCTGAAGTTGAGATGGATCCAATCAGAGTGGCACTTGTGTAGTCATCATGTTTCTTTAGTCACATTTAATTTGTGACAGTTATTCAATCTTTTCTTCTCTTTCATGACCTTGAGACTTTGGAGACTTTTTATAGAATGTCCCTTAGTTTGGGTTTGTCTGAGTTTTTACATGATTAGATTGAAATTATGTATTATTGTCACAGCCAAGAGGAGCCTAAAGAAACATGATGACTAAATGTAATGTGATATCCTTGATGGGACCCTAGAACAGAAAAAGGACATTATGCATTACTGTATAATCTTCCTGTGATGGTGAAGATTGTGTGTCAACTTGGCTGGGCCATGATTCTCAGTGTTTATACGTGATCACCCCCATAATGGGATTTGCTGTGAGTAGCTAATCAGTTGAAAGGGAGTGTCCTTGGGTGTGTAGCCTGCATCCGAATATAAGCAGATGTTCTGGCTTTTGTCTCTCTGGATCTTGCAGCTGGCTCCTGTTCGTCTGACCTCTTGTTCTTTGGACTTGAGCTAACAGCTTACTTGCTGATCTTGGGATTCATTGATCTTTGCAGCCTATGAGAAAGAGCCCTACTCTCCAACCTGCTGATCTTGGGTTCGCCAGACCCTGTGGCTACGTGAATCAGGAGAAGCCTCTATCTTGATCCAGGAACTTGGGATGTTCCAGCTTCTACAATAGCATGAGCCATTTCCTTGATATAAATCTCTCTCTCTATATTTATATGCTTTACTGGTTTTGCTTCTCTAGAGAACCCAGCCTAAGACACTTCCACAGAGGTGAAGTTCCTTCTCAGTGCATCCAATTGGGGGTACATGATGATGTACATATATTTGTATATGTCTTATTACTGATGTTGTTAACTTTTATCACTTTGTCAAGACAGTATCTGGCAGGTTTCTTCACTATATAGTTACTATTTTTCCTTTGTAATGAATAAATTGGGAGGGAGGAGGAGATACTTTGAGACTATGCAAATATCTTGTTTCTCAAAATTTTGCCTTCTAATTTTAGCATTTACTGGTGGATCTTGCCCACAGCAATTATTACTCTGGGGTTCTAATGGTGATTTTCTATTTCCCTCATTCCTTCTACAATTATTAATTGGAATTCTCCTGGAACAAAGAGTTGTTTCTTCTCCATTTATTTGTTTATTTGTATCAGCATGGACTCACATATTCTTGTTTTATTCTTTGCGTTATATCCTGATTATTTTTTAAATGACTGTAAAAATTTTTAAATGGAAGATCTTAATGAATCTTTGAGACAGAAGATGAACTTTGGTTTCCTCATTTGTTATTACATATCCTATTTTCTTTTCAAGGTGTCAAGTGAAACATAAATCTCTTAGAAGTAAGGAGTAGACAGTATAGTTTAGTGGTTTTAAGAGCAAGGATTCTGGAATCGTACTGCCTGAGTTCCAATCCAGACTTTGCTCTGTGACCTGGGCCAAGGTACTTACCCTCTCTGTTCCACTTTCCTCACCTGTGAAATGAGTTTGTAAGTGATATCTACCTTAAAGGATATTTGAGAAAGTAAATCGAATAGTGCATGTAGAACGTTTATAGTAGTGCCTGGGTATGTAGTAAGTTCTCAATAAATGTTTGTTTATTATAAATAATGAGTAGCTGAAGGCATGATTAACTCCATTTGTATTGATTAAACCGTACATTATTAATTAAGGAATCAATGGAAATAATATATCAGGTCGGTCCCATATCTTGCTTTTTGTCGTTGTTGTTACCTGCCATGGAGTCAGCCCTCAACTCATGGCAACCCCATGCACAGTGAAATGAAACTCTGTCTGATCCTGCATCAACACCATGATTGGTTATGGATTGGATTGTTGTGATTCATAGGGTTTTCATTTTCAGAAGTAGATTGCCAGGACTTTCTTCCTAGTCTGTTTTAGTTTGGAAGCTCTGCTAAAACCTGTTCAGCATCACAGCAACACACAAGCCTCCACTGACAGACAGGTGGTGGCTGTGCATGGGGTAAATTGGCTGGGAATTGAACCCCGGTCTCCTGCAGGAAGGTAAGAATTCTACCAATGAACCACAAATGCCCTCACATCTTGCTTATGCTCATATATTTATTCATATGTGCCCCTTTTTAAAATGCTGGATTCCCCTACTAGAATGTAAGCCCCAGGAAGACAGAAGCCCTGTTTGTTTTGTGTTGTTACTGTACTTCCAGTGCTTAGTGCAGGATCTGATACATAATAATGATCAATAAATGCTTGTTGAATGAATTAATAGGTCATACCTCCAAGATGGAACACTGGTGGTGCAGTGGTTAAGAGTTTGGCTGCTAACCAAAAGGTCAGCTGTTTGAATCCACCACCCACTCCTTGGAAACTCTATAGGGCAGTTCTAATCTGTCCATTGATAGTGTTCGGTTAATTTATTCTCCAGCTACCCCTTAAATATTTGAATGCCTGTTAGTGTTAAGTGCTAAGAATAAAATACAAATAAAATACAACCCCTGCCCTCTTGGAGGCCAGAGTCTATTGGGACAGTGTAGTGGGCTGAATGTGGCCCCAAAGTTCCAGGTTTCAAATGTTACCTTATCTGAAAAAAAGTTCTTTGCAGATATGGTTAAATTAAAGCTTTTGAGATGGAGGAGATTATCCACGTGGGCCCTAAATGCCATCACATGTACCCTTCTAAAGAGAGAGGCAGGGGGAAATTGACACAAACACAGAGAAGAAGGAAATATGAAGATAGAGGCAGAGATTGGAATGATGGTGCCACAAGCTGAGGAATGCTGGTGACTACCAGAGACTGGAAGAGGCAAGGAACGATCCTCTCTAGAACCTTGAGAGAGAGCACAGCTCTGAGATGCCTTAATTTCAGCCCAGTGATACTGATTTCAGACTTCTGGCCTCTAGAACTGTGAGAGAATAAATTTCTATTGTTAAGCCATCCATTTTATGGTAATTTGTTACGGTAGCACAGGAAACTAATACAGACAGTGATACAAGTAAATAAATCCTTGCAAAACACCGTAAAAGGAGATAAAAATTGAGTGGTGTATGGTTGCAGAGGAAAGAGCTATGAGACATTTAGCTGGTTTCTAAAGGATAAGCAATGGTTTTCCAGGCAGCATTGGAGTTGGTGCATCGGGAGGTGTTTCCTGGCAAAAGCAGCTACATGTGTAAAGGCATGGGGACACATAAGAGCATGGCACTTTCAGGGAACCAAAGCTTCTGGGTTCAGCTGGAGTGTCAGGTAGATTGAGAGGAATGGAGGAAAATAAGGAGGTAGAGAATTAAATTGTGGCTGGACTGAGAAGGGCTTTTTACGCCATGTTAATGTGCTTAACCTTTATTCTGTAGCTGACAGGGAAATAATGGAAAGACAGGGGTGACCTATTTGTAGAAAGTGAAGTTCTGCAGCAACATGAATGGTGGACTGAAGTGCACGAGACCTGTTCAGTTCTGCTAGTAAAGATGTATCTAAATATGAATAAGATGCAGGTCCTGCCCTTAAGGAACCTACAGACCACGACTAAAAACAAAGAGGGAAGTAAATACATACTCTATCCCAGAGACCTGTTCTAAGGCTACAGCAATGATCCTGTAAGAGACGAAAAGACATTTCCATGGTATAAACTGAATGTGGGGTGTAGGAGAGGGAGAACTCAAGGATGAATCAAGTGTTTTAGCTCATGTGGCTAAGAAATAACATTAACAGTATTGTATGGGGAAAGGTCAAAGAATTGAGTTCCAGCTGAACTTTATTTCCCCCAAGAAACAGCCAAGCAGAGACTTTGGAGAGATGGTTAGAAATATCAGTTGAGAATCTTTTCTAGAGACATGGATCTGGAAGTCTTTAGTACGAGATGAGACTTGAAGGCATTGGAAGGGATAAGCAGGCCAATCGAAAAGAGAAGAGGATCAAGGTAAGAGTCCTGCAGAGCATTAGAACTTGAATAGGAGAAGGAGCTTTTAGTTAGCAGCCTGAGCTCTTAACCACTGCACCACCAGAACTCCAGGAGAAGTACAGATCGTATAAAGTACTAAAATGGCTGTAAACATGAATGAGTTTTCTGGAATCTTTGAGGCATTCATGACTTCTGTAAATCTCTTCATTTGAAAGACTTCTGGATTTCTTAGAAACACATGTTGCTCCTGGGCTCTGAAACCTCATTGCAAGTTTGTTGGCAGCTACATCTGATGACTTCCTAGGACCTGGCCTAAGGATAAGGCTGTGTTAAGGTTAACTTGAACACCTACGTCAATAACCAAACCCTTGGTAGAATTTTATTAAACTATTAATCAAGTGAGCAGTTAAAGAAGAGATCTAACTGGTCAAAAGGTTGACCATTAATGAAAATCGAAAATGCTCCTTTGTCACAATTGGACCAATTCATCATATAGACATTTCTTGAGATAAGCATTTAATTTTTCTGTTATTAACAGACTTCAAATCATATTGGCAACAACCCTTAAGCTTATATAAGTTATGCTTAAAATTAACAAGTGTCAGGGCTTAGTAACCTCCTGAGTCTTTGTTGCTTGTTCTAAGTGTCACTGGCAGATCTGAAGCCTGAGCAACTGTAAAAATGGCACCAACTGTAACAATGCACAAGCACCAGCAGAGAGACTACATAAATGGGAGCTCCTAAAAATCAAACACTTATGCTCATCCAAAGACTTCACCAGAAGAGTGAAAAGACAACCTACAGATTAGGAAAAAATTTTTGGCTACGACAAATCCGATCAGCGTCTAATCTCTAAAATCTACAAGATACTCCAAAACCTCAGCAGCAAAAAGACAAATAACCCAATTAAAAAATGGGCAAAGGATATGAACAGTCACTTCACCAAAGAAGATATTCAGGCAGCTAAGAGACACATGAAGAAATGCTCACGATCATTAGCCATCAAAGAAATGCAGATCAAAACTACAATGAGATATCATCTCACCCCAACAAGGCTAGCATTAATCCATAAAACACAAAATAACAAATGCTGGAGAGGTTGTA
>NW_004444032.1:7602030-7626806 GCF_000243295.1 Trichechus manatus latirostris | reverse complement strand
AATACAATCAAATACTTTGAGAGACAGAGTAGCAGGGATGCGGGGTCTGGGGACCATGCTTTCAGGGGACATCTAGGTCAATTGGCATAACAAAGCTTATTAAGAAAATGTCCTGCATCTTACTTTGGTGAGTGGCGTCTGGGGTCTTAAGAGCTTGTAAGTGGCCATCTAAGATGCATCAATTGGTCCCAACCACTTGGAGTAAAGGAGAATGAAGAACACCAAAGACACAAAGAAAGTATTGGCCCAAGATACAGAATGGGTCACATAAACCAGAGACTTCATCAGCCTGAGACCAGAAGAACTAGATGGTGCCCGGCTACCACCAATGAACGTCCTGACAGGGAACACAACAGAGGGTCCCTGATGGAGCAATAGAACGATGAGATGCAGAACTCAAATACTAGTAAGAAGACCAGACTTAATGGTCTGACTAAGACTGGAGGTGCCCTGGAAAGCACGGCCCCTGGTGTCTCCATCACCCCAGAACTAAAACGATTTCCGAGGCTAACTCTTCAGACAAAGATTGGACTGGACTGTGGGAAATAAAGTGATACTCGTGAAGAATGTGCCTCTTAGACCAGTAGATATAAGAGACCAAAGGGGCAGCTTCTGTTCAGAGGTTAGAGGGGAAGGCAGAGAGAGTTAGGAGCTGGTTGAATGTTCATGGGGAATCAGGGGCGGAGGGGAGGAGTGTGCTGTCGCAGAATGGGGTGAGGGGTTGGGGTCTCATAACAATGTATGTTAAAAAAAAAAAATTCTGTATGGGAGACCAACTTGAAATGCAAACTTCATTAAATTACATCAATAAAAAAAAAAAGTGGCACCCACTATAAAAATGGTGTGTTGGAGGCTTTTGACTTCCTCTAACTTAATGAGGGGTAAGGAGAATCAAGATCAATAGCCAAAGGCTCATTCCTATGAGGCAGAGGTCAAACATACCTCTACCCTCCAACCTTGTTGTTAGGTGCCATCAAGTTGATTCCAACTTATAGTGATCCTATGTACAGCAGATCAAAACACTGCCCTATCCTACACCATCCTTGACCTAAGCCCCCAATACTCTATACACAGGGCTACTGCATTCAAACCAACAGCCTGTGTTTCTTTCATGCAAATCCTAGTTCCCCTTTTAGCATATCCAATCCAATATTGACTGAAGGTGGAATTATACTCTCTGTTATATATAATATCCAATAATCATTTCCATCGTACATATAGATCTATTTTACAGCACTAGGTAGAAGAAACACTCAATATCCATAGCACATTCAAGTAAGAAATAACCCTTTTTAAAAGAGTCCAGTTTCATCTTCTCTTTTTTATACTTTGACTATCTTCCCATTCATATGCATATGGCCTTTGGCCTCTGCCTGGGTGGAACTAGAAGACCCTGGCCCCTATCAATCATCTTTGCCCCAAGCTACTCCAGAGGTGGCTTTTCTATCCTCCATTTTCTTATCTGCTCCTTAAACATAACATCTTTTACTTTCCTTTCAGGCATTACAGATAACAAAAACAAAAGCAACCATCCAAGAATCAAAAGTTTCACCTTCCACGCCCTTTGTTCTTTCTCTTACAGTGTCCCATGCTTCCATGAGTCTGGAGCCATTGCAAGGAATCCCACTTCTGACTCCAACTGTAAAAATGGTGCCAACTGTAAAAATGGCATGGCAGAGGCATCTGACCTCCTATGACTTTAAAAAGGGGAAGGAGAATCAAGATCAACAGCCCAAGGCTGATTCTTATGAGGCAGAGTCAACTATACCTCCATGCTCCAACCTTTTTACCAATTCTGACACCAGCCATTCCTCCCACGGCAGTCTCTACTTCTCTCCTGGGTTGAATAATTCCTTGCAATGGCCGCACAGAACTCACAGACCCTACTCAGTTATGGGGTTTATTAGGGAAGTAACTGGTTACAATTTAGCATCAGGAAGGACTCAGGATACAGTTCTTTAATCAGGACAGCCTCTTCTCAGCCATGCCCACAAGCAGGCCTCTCTCTGGCCCTTGGACTGTCCTCTGCCCTGCTCAGGCAAGTGTTACAAAGCACTTTAGCTCCACCAGTAAGTGCCTGGAGACACCCCACTCCGCCAGGAAGCCTCCTGCCCTAACATGCTAAGCTTTCTCACTCCTTGCGCTGGGGAAGCTCACTGTGCCGTCTCCTGCCAGTCTCCTGGTTCTGCTGCCTCTGCTGCCGCTGTTTCTCTGCCGCTGCTTCTTGTTGTTTTGCCATCTCCAGTGTTACAGCTTTCTCTCTGTGCCCCCTGGGTCTTGGAGGGTCTCAGCACACAGATCCCAGGTCCAAAGGATGTGCTCTGCTCCCATCTCTTCTTAGTGATAGTCAGGTCTCCCCTTTCCACCCTGGGGTGGCTCATTTTAAGCCTAGTGAGATGGCAAAACTGACCAATCCACTTGTTAGGGTTCCATACATCTTATTTGCATAGTCCCACCCCCCACAATGGTGCCATGCATTAACAAGCTATCCAATCTCCTTGGTGGGCCACAAGCAACTCATTTGCATAATCCCACCCAATCTTTTGATGAAAGTTACAAGAGCATGGCAAGAAAAGCCATATAAAAGCGATTCATGCTACCGCAGCAAGGAAAGGGGGAAAGAAGGAGGGAAGACATAGAAGTGAATGAAGAAAGGAGGAGAAGAAGAGAAAGGGGGAAAGAAAAGAATGAATGAAGAAATAGAAGGAGGGAGGAGAAAGAACAGAGGAACAGAAAAAGATGAGGTGTATCCAAATTTTTTTCTAAAAGGTTAGGATGAAATGGTTCCAGCAATCACAGGAACAAGGCAGCAATGTGATATAGTAGGAAGAATGTGTTTTGATGTCAGACAAACCTGGATTCTGAACTCTGACTCTGCCCTTTCTAGCTGTGTGACCTTGAGCCAGGTAACCTCTCTGAGCTTTGTTTGTCTCATCCCAAGAAGTAGTATGGTGTAGAGAAGAAGAGCCGTGTTTCTAGAGCTGGGTTGAAATCCTGATTCTGCCACATACCAGTTGCATGACCTTGGGCAAGTAACTTAACCTCTCTGCAACTCAATGTCTTCAAGTTTTAAAATGATAACAATAATAGAATCTGCTTTATAGAGTTGCTGTGACTCAAATTAGTTAATACAGTACAACTTGTGAAAGCTGGAACGTGTGTAAAGCAGAAACTTGTCAGAGAAGGAAAATTCAAATAATTTTCACTAATAAACAGCAATAGAACCCTGGTGGGGTAGCGGTTAAGAGGTCAGTTGCTAACCAAAAGGTCAGAGGTTCAAATCCACCAGCTACTCCTTGGACGCCCTATGCTGCAGTTCTACTCTGTCCTATAGGGTTGCTATGAGTCAGAATTGACTTGATGGCAACAGGTTAATAGCGACAGAAAAGTGGTAAAACTGCACCCTGTCAAAGGTGGAAAACTTGTGAGAACCAGAAAACAAGGCAGTTCTGTTTAGTTCCGGCTTTCACAGGTTTCAGTATACATGTAAAGCACTATAACAGTGTGTTTGATAATATTATCTATTAGCTATAAAAGTGTAACCATTAGGTTGCAAAATATTTGTAAAAGCTGCTAGCACAGTGCCTGGCTTAGGGAAGACACAAGCTGAATCCCCTTACTTTCTCTCAACCCTTCAGATGCTGCAGGTGGAGCTGATGGTGGAAAAATTACTGTTCTTTAACTCGTCTTTCTCTGCCAGAGCATGTCCAAGCTCGTTTGGACCAGGCTCTTTTGATCCCTATCCATGTTGTGATCTCACTGGGTTCTGGGCCAGACAGATGGAGAACCATGCAGGGGGAAGATTGAATAGGTTGTTTTTCTCCAAGGTAATCCTAGGAATACTTACAAGTGGTCTAATAACTTCCTAGTTAACTTTGCAACAGTTTCAGAGGTTTTGGACTTTTTGGAACGTAGACTTGGCATACGCATGGCTGTGTTGATTAAAACAACAACCCAGGAAAGAGATCTAAGAGGACAGAAATTAAAGTCAATACTGGTAAAGCTCAACAACTGGGAAATCTCTGAGGCATCCATCCTCTTGTGTGTGATTTGAGTGCAGAACATGGATTAAAAGAATGAGGGATGTATTTTTGTCCCTTAACTAGTAGGGGTATACATAGGCACACACACACATACAATTCCTCTTCACACAATTCACTAGCTGCATGAAACCAAAGCTTACGATTAAAAAAAAAAAAAGCCATCCTTTCTATGTTTAGCACAATTCTTACAACCCCAAAGTCAGAAAGCCCAAGGAAAAACATCCATGAATAAACGTGGAGAACTTCACATGATGATTTTACTCTCTGCAATTAGGGAGCACACAAGGCTCCTCTCTACACCTTTCTCAGCCTCCAGTTTGGGTCTAGTCTCCTACGATTTCCTATTTCTACTGCCCTGCTCAGAGTACTGTAAGGAATCATGGTACCTGACAGGTCCGCTCTAGGGTCAACAACTACTCATTGCCATTAAGTCGATTCTGACTCATAGCAGCCTTATAGGACGAAGTAGAACTACCCCATAGGGTTTTCCAAGGCTGTAATCTTTATGGGAGCAGGCTGCCACATCTTTCTCCTGCAGAGCATGTGGTGAGTTCGAACCACTGACCTTTCAGTTAGCAGCCGAGCACTTAACCACTACGCCGCCAGGGCTATTAGTCAACAACTAGAGGACATGAAGTAGTTTAGGGGTATGAGCACATGGCTCTGGAGCCAAACTACTTGAGTTTGATTCCCACCTCCACAAGTTGCACAAGTTTGGTGTAGAAATTGCAGAAGTTTGATAACTCCTCTTTGTTTGATTTTTCCTTGTATCTAAAAGGGAATGAAAATCATGCCTACGTCATAGGATTTTTATTAGGATTAAATGAGATCAGACATAGAATAGTTAACCCAGGCTCTGACTCACGGTTAATTGTCAGTAAACAGTTGTTATACTTTTCACTAATTCCTGGGTGGTGCAAATGGCTAAGCACTTGACTACTAGCCAAAAGGTTTGCAGTCAAAAGACAGGCCTGGCAATCTGCTTCCAAAATGGCGCAGCCTTGAAAACTCTATGGAATAGTTCTACTCTGCACAAATGGGGTCACCATGAGTCCAAATGTACTCAACAACAACTAGAAAAAACAACAACGTTCTTGTCATTGGAGTCCCTGAGTGGTGCAGATGGTTAACGAGCTTGGCTACTTAGAGGTTCAAGTCCAAACAAAAGTGCTGCAGAAGAAAGGCCTGGTGATCTGCTACTGAAAAATCAGTCATTGAAAACCTTATAGAGCACAGTTCTA
Organism: Trichechus manatus latirostris; assembly: GCF_000243295.1. Taxonomy (NCBI): domain Eukaryota; kingdom Metazoa; phylum Chordata; class Mammalia; order Sirenia; family Trichechidae; genus Trichechus; species Trichechus manatus. The sequence goes on along the minus strand of NW_004444032.1, from coordinate 7,621,522 downwards.
CTCTGACACTCATGGGGTCGCCATGAGTTGAAGTTAACAGCAACTGCTTTATTCTTTTCACTAGCTCAGGGCTAAGGTGGAATTCAGGCTGGCTGTAGAGAAAATCTTTTTATCAATCCCAGAAAGAATGAACTTTTCCCAATGTGCAGGAGAAACTGAATTTGTTGTAAAAGCAATAATGTGTGAATCACTCTGACTTTATCAGGATATGGCTATCTTTTTAAGTGTTTACTGTGTGCCAGGTCATCCTTCATGAACTGCTTTCAAGGTTACATGCCAGCTGGCTTTGAACTACTGATTAAACTTTATTACTAAATATCTGCCTCTTCCACTTTGTATGTGGAAGCCTGAGCTGCCCAAGAGGTGTGAGGAATCCTGAGGAACATTTTCTGAAGATAATCTCCAGGGAGGAGGATTGCTAACACTTGCCAAGTCCAAACTAGGGTGTAGGAGATGATGGAGCTGTTATTCCATTGCTCCTACAGTTCTGCCACCCAGCTGGTCTAGTAAAAGCATTAGCCAGGGAAGCATCCCCTGTCTCTTCAAGTTGGCTTCTGCTTCTGGTGATGTCCTTCAGTAAGGTCAACTAGATGGGGCAAGGATTGTCATTTCTTTAGGGCTTTGACTTCGGTGGAATACTCCAACTTCTAAAACTTTTTTATGTACTCCTAACACCACAATTGGAAACTCTGGTGGCTTAGTAGTTAAGAGTTCGGCTGCTAACCAAAAGGTTGGCAGTTTGAATCCACCAGACACTCCTTGGAAACCCTATGGGGCAGTTCTACTCTGTCCTATAGGGTTGCTATGAGTCAGAACTGACTTGACAGCAATGGGTTTGGTTTGTTTGTTTGTTTTTTAATACCACAATGAAAGGGATGGCCAGAGGGGAAAGAAAATGATGAGATATTTATTGGGGGTGTGGAAGGAGCTTGCAGAAGTATTGAGAAATCTAGGTTATATATAGTGGTACCAGGGCCAGGCCACTAGTTCCCTGGAGCCAGCAGTGTGGGTTTGGTTTAAACTGGTTTAAATTCGTCTTAAATGGGACTGGGAATCTGGGGTGGTGCAAATGGTTAGCCTGCTTGGCTGCTAACTGAAGATATGCACATTTAAGGCCACTCAGAGGCACCTCAGAAGAAAGGCCTGGTGGTCTATGTCTGAAAAATCAGTTATTGAAAACCTATGGAGCACAGTTCTACTCTGACATATATGGGATCACTATGAGTCAGAATCCATTGGATGGTGTCATGGATTGAATTGTTCCCCCAGAATATGTGTTTTAAATCCTAAACTCTATGCTTGTGGTTATAATCCTATTTGGGAATGGGTTTTCTTTGTTATGTTAATAAGACAGGATTGATGTAGAGTGTGTCTTGAGACAATCTCTTCTGAGATATAAAAGAGTTTAAACAAGCAAGTGAGAAGCAGAGATGGGAGAAGAGAGGTGCCAAGCCACGTGAAGATTGTCTAAGAGCAGAAGCTCAAAAAGACAAGGAACTTCCTCTAGAGTCTACAGAGAAAGAAAGCCCTCCCCTAGAGCTGGCACCCTGAATTTGGACTTCTAGCCTCCTGAACTGTGAGAAAATAAATTTCTGTTTGTTAAAGCTATACACTGTGTTAGCACTAGATAGCTAACACAGAATTTGGTACAAGGAGAGTGGGGTCCTGCTCTAACAGATACCCAAAATGTGGAAGTGGTTTTGGAATTGGGTAATGAGTGGAGGCTGGAAGAGTTTTAAGGTGCCTAATAGTAAAAGCCTAGATTGTCTTGAAGGGACTGTTGGTAAATTATGGATGTCAGAGGCAATTCTGGTGAGGGCTCAGAAGAAAGTGAGGAAAGCTACAGAGAAAATTTCTATCATCTTAGAGAAGACATATGGTGCCAACAACAGAATGTTGCTAGAAATGTGGAGGTTAAATGTGCTTCTGGTGAGGCTTTAAAGGAAAATAATGACCATGTGCTTAGACACTGGCAAAAGGGAAAAGCTTTTTATGCAGTGGCAAAGAACTTGTCTGAATTACGTTCAAATGTTTGGTGGAAGGTAGGACTTGTAGGTGATGAACTTGGATATCTGGCTGATGAGATTTCTAAGCAAGTTCTTAAAGGGGCAGTGTGGTTTCTCCTTGCTGCTTATAGTAAAATGTGAGAGAAAAGAGATAGACTTAAAAATGAACTGTGCAAAATGAGAACAGAACTTAAAGATTTGGAAAATTCTGTTGTACAAACTAAGGAAACGTCCTAGAATTTTCACCAAGAACACAGCTACACAGTGTTTTGTTAAAGAGATTAAGCCTATAACTGATGGATCTAACCAACTACCACAGCAGAAAACCCCTCAACTTAGACTGAAGGGGAAGAAGAAAGAATGAAAGGAAAGAACATTGTCTGCCTCTTGGAATTCTACAAGCAGGAAGCAGGCCAAAGTAGCTACATCTGTTGTCCTCCAAGAAAAGAAAAGGACCATCCCTGGAGCAGCTCAGAGATCAGAACTACTGAAAGAAGCACGGGAAGCAGGGCCTTCTTGGTTTCAGAGGGTGCAGCCGTGGTCTCCTGAATCTCAAAGGGTAGGACCACAGCCTCTTAGGTTTTAAAGTGTCAGATTTTTGCCAACTTGGTTCCAGAGTGTGGGGCTACCATTAAGATGTGCCAGGAGGAGGGCCGCCACCCAAAGCTGAGGGGGTTGGGCTGCCATGCCCAAGGGGAAGAAGAATAGGGTCTGTCAGGGCTGAGGGGTGGAGTTGCCACTCAGGTGGACTAGGAGAATGGGGCTGCCTAAAGCCAAGGGAGCAGAGTTGCCATCCCAGTGGGCCTGGAAGGCAGAGCTGAAGTGCAGGGCCAAGGGGTCTCCACCCAGAATCCAGAGGGCGTGGTCAACCCTCAGAGTCTGGAGGGTGGGGCCATTGCCCAGATGGTTCCAAAGAACAGAGGATTATTTTCAAGCTTTGAGAGCTAGTGTAAATTATTCTGCTGAGTTTTGGACTTACTTGGTGCCCACTGTCCCTCCTTTCCCTCCAATTTCTCCCATTTGTAATGGAAATGTCTACCGTGTGCCTGTTCCACCACTGTATTTTGGAAACAGATAACTTGTAGTGTAGATTTCACAGGTTCACAGATGAGGAATTTTGCCTCAGGATGGAATACACCTAAAATCTCACCCATATTTGATTAAATGATCCGGAAGATGAGATTTTGGACTTAGAGTTGGTTTAAAATTGTTGGGATGATGTGATGGGATGATTGTGTTTTGCATACGGCAAGAACGTGCATTTTTGGGGGCGAAAGGGTGGAATGTTATGGATTGAATTGTGTTCCCCCAAAATATATGTTTTAAATCCTAACTTCTATGCCTGTGTTTATTCATTTGGGAAGGGGTTGTCTTTGTTATGTTAATGAGACAGATAAGGTAGGGTGTATCTTGAGTCAATCTCTTCTGAGATATAAAAGAGAGTAAACAAGCAAGCGAGAAACAGAGATGGGAGAAGATTGATGCCAAGGTACGTGAAGATCACAGGAGCAGAAGCTCAAAGAGACAAGGACCTTCCTCCAGAGCTGACAGAGAGAGAAGCCTTCCTCTAGAGCCAGCACCCAGAATTTGGACTTCTAGCCTCCTAAACAGTGACAAAATAAATTTTTGTTTGTTTAAGCCACCCAAGAAAAGGACCATCCCTGGAGGAGCTTGGAAATCAGCAGAACTGATGGAAGGTGTTTCTGTTATAGCAACACTAGATAACTAAGACAGAGAAGTGGCTTTTAATTGGAATTGATCTAGTGATTCCTCTTTATGCATCAAAAATCCCTCTTGCCCATCTCCTATCTTCTGTACTCTGTGCTTCTTCTTTGTCCTGGCCAATTAATCAGTCAGCACAGGAACTTTAAGGGAAGAGGTCAATGTTGCCCTGAAAAAGGAGGTGGAGGGGGCACCTCTGTGTCCCACTACACTTGCCATCCCCTACAGACCCTGAAAACAAGTCAGTTGTTACGATAGCAGTTTGGAGGCACTTTGGAGATCTTACATGGCCTCACTTGACCCCCCTCCAGTCCTGACTCTCCCTGCTGTGCCCCAACTCCTGGAGCTTCTGCCTCACTGGCCTCCTTTTCAGAGTCTTTATGAAAACTATTTCTTCAGTCTGAAGCCCTCCCTCTTGCCAGGCTGACATCAACACTCAGGCCTCAGCTCATGTCCCCAGAGTGGCCTTCTCATTCCCACTCCCCAATTCTAAATTAATTCTTTCTGTTTTTCTTTCCCACTGCGTCATGCTTTTCCACTTCTCAATATGTAACACAATTTGGGCTTCTTTTTGTTGTTGTTGTTGTTGATTATGTTGTTTATTTATTGCTAGATTCCTTGACAGAAAGTTCCAGGAGGGCACGGACCATGCCTGTCTTATTCACTCTTTTATTTGCAGGTGTATAGGAAGATCTCCATTGATTTTTGTTGCATGGATGAAAGAACTTAGATTTTAAGCCTCTGTATATTAATATTGGAGTCCCAGGATGGTAAAAACAGGTGATGCACTCAGCTGCTAACTGAGAGGTTGGAGGTTTGAGTCCACCCAGAGGCACCTCGGAAGAAAACCCTGGTGATCTACTTCTGAAAAATCAGCCATTGAAAATCCCACGAAGCACAGTTCTACTCCATCACACATGGGGTTGCCATGAGTTGGAGTTGACTTGATGTTAACTGGTTTATACCAAGATTACACTTTTTGGGGGACCAGTCAAAAAGTCTTGACAGAGAGCAACGTTCACGGTTTAAAACATAGTTATTTCTCCCATAAGCAAAGTCTCAGAGCCCAGAGAAGAGACAATGCATTTTTTCCCCTAAACTTTTCTCTCAGGGGAAGTCTTGGAAGATTTTGGCCATAACTGTTCTATGGAGGATTAGTCAAGGTGAATGATACCTATCACAGACACAATCAGGTACATTCCCACTGAAGCATGGCCTGAACTGCCCAAGAATGTGATAAGCCCAACCGTGAACCCAACACCACACAAAAATTCTATGAGATTTCAACAGACGAAGAATGGGGCAGTTTTATAGTGGTTTTTAATGCCCATCATCACCATGCCACATTCCTCCCAGCATAAATCACCACTGATATAGGAGAAGGAGGAAAACAGCCAGAAGGGAAGGAGAATGTTGACAAGACACAAGGGATAGGAATGTAGAAGCTAGTAAGTAAATTTTAATCAGCGTATCTTCAGACATATGATGATAGCTATGATATTCCTCAGGGCTGGAGACAGAATGCTTATCAATCTGGAGACAACACTGAGGGTTTACTGAAGGCAGGAAGAGGCTCCTTCCCCTTGATGCCCTATGTTTTGCTACTTTGTAGCAGGAAAATAATGGACTGTAAACCCTAGGACATTAGTGACCCATTAGAAAGCATATGTACACAGCAAAATAGGGTAACAGGGTGCACTCTCCTGTTCACAGAGCACCAAGTACGTAGTAGATATTCAGGACATTTTGCTGAACAGCAGAATCTAATCAATATTTCTCCAGGGCCTGAAGCTATTGCTCCTTGCATCATTTAGAGCCTAACGTAGGGCGTGCCAAAAGGAACTCTGCCCCCAAAACAATTAACCACCACCTCCACATCCTCGCTAAAATTCTGACCTCTTTCATTTAAGTTGCAATTGTTCCTTCAGATTAAGGCCTAGGGTTTCCTAAAGACTCTATGAAAATGAATCTAAAAAAAAAAAAAACGAGCATATTAACCTACTGATACCCATTAGTCCTGATTAGTTTATTAGATTTCTGCAACACAGTAGGGCAAAGGGTGGAGAAACGTTGGGGGCGGGGGGACAGGGAGGAGGAGAAGATGTTCTCGTTTCTGATGAGGTGGGCAGGGCGAGTACTGTCTCCATTTTATAGATGAGGCAATTGAGAGTCAGAAAGTTAAGTGATTTGCCTAACACACAGGGTTAGTGAGTCCTGGACCTCAGGACAACGGTCCTTCCATCATGTTGCCTCCACCTGATACTTGCTTGGTTTGTGCTGAAAATGTAAGAAAAATATTTGGTGGGTGCCTATAGCTCAGGAGCTGCAAATACCCAAGAAATGTTAGTTCCGCCTTATAACCTTTGCAACTTCTGAGCTATGAACTGCCACGTGCCAACACCAGCCAAATGAGAAAATAAATGCATACAATCTAGAGGTGATATGGGGTGGAACGTGATTACCATCATTAATTTAATATTAAGTGGTTGATATAATAAATTGCGTCAATCTATTTATAGTCCTCCAACACATATTTACTAGTCATCTATTATGTAGGCCCTAGCGATTTAATAGTAAAATTGCTGCTTTCATTCTAGTGGGGGGTAGACATGGAATAAACAAAATAAATGAGCAACACTGACAATATGTCAGTTGGAGATAAGTAGCTATGGAGAAAAGCAGGGAAGGGGAATGGGGAGTACACGATGGGGAGGGTGATGGATGCAATTTTACTTTAGGTGGTCAGGGACGAATTTATAGAGTTGGTGACCTGTGAGCAAAGTCTCAAGGGAGGTAAAAGGGTAAGCCATGAGGATATTGGGGTAAGAGTGTTCCAGGCAGAAGGAGTAATGGGTACAAAGCCTCCAGAACACAAGAATTAACGACATATGGCTAAGAAAACCCTGAGTAAGAAATGTTCAGTTTGGTGGTTCTGTAGACATAGCTTTTGATCGAGGAGGATAAATACTTAGTTAATAGATAAGCCTACAGTTTAAACTTCTGGCCTATAATCACCAGAGAAGGAATCAATATTTGAGTCTTGGGCTATGGTTTAGGTAGGGAATTATTTTTTTTAATCATTTTTTCATTAGGAAAGGCTTTAACTTATTAATTAATAATCTACCGACTTTGAGGAGGTGTTGCATAATGTGTGATCAAAACAGATTTTTTTTCCTATTTAAGTGGTGTTTGAGTTCATTCTGTGCATTACACAGGGCAAAGGAATTGTGAGCATATGCAGATTACCATTACGTTCTAGTGCACAATAGACACTATGCGGTTGCATCCAAATGTCATGCATGGGACTCACCCCAGAAGCCTTTCAACTCAGAGAGGAAATGCATCTGTGGATTCTCTGTTTTATAATAGCTTGGTTTTTCGTGCAGTGCAGCATGGTACTGACACCATTATGCTTCTGTGACTGTGTCATGGTAACAGCACTTAGTTTTGAAGATATTCACAATGCTGGGTCAACTTTTGCTGTGGTTGATTTGATCTGGTTGCTATAGACAAGACCTCTAGTCTCCTTGGTTCATCAAACGTTTACTAAGTCTCCATAAGTAACAAATATTTTTAACTCAACAACTCTTGTTACAGAAATTTCAAATAATAAGGGTAATTTTATTGTATTTTTTATTTAAATGACTCAGTAACGGAAATCCTTAAAATATTCACTTTAAATAATGCTTGAAAGACAAAGCCATCGACCACTCAAACTATACCAGACTCAAAAGATGTGTTGTCATGTTTTCTATATGTCTCCCCAGAGTAAGGCAGAAACACCCATCATGCAATATCCTGTCATGATATACGTGTAGACATGACTACTCACTCACTTGTATGATATCTACACACACACACCACCACCCTACATACACTTGGGATATTTTTTAAGAACTGTAAGAGGAGCAGTGAGTTGTTCCCATTATATTGCACGACAGTTGAAGAGTGTAGTACTCTGGTTAACAGAAATGGAGAAGACCTGGTCTGAGTAATTGAGGAGGTATGAGCAACGCTTGATTTTATTTTTAGAAAATGAGATTGTTTATCTCTCTTCAACTGGTTTAGCAAAACTTTAAAGGAGTTCCCACTTGTTTTAATAGTCACAGCAACTTGATTTGAGGAGAAAAGAAAGAAGAGGAAGGAAAGTGAGGTGGTGGTGATGGGAAGGGCTATATGTGAGTGACCCCATTAAGTAATCCCATAATTTCGGGTGAAGTCATCCAAAAGTATATATTCTTTTCCTCATGTACCATTATTTTACCATTGTTATCAGCTTCTGCTGAGTTGACTGTGACTCGTGGCAATCTTGTGTACAACAGAATGAAAGATTGCCTGGTCCTGTGTTATCCTCACAATCACCAGCACATTTGAGTCCATTGCCACAGCTATTGTGCCAGTCCTTCTCACCAAGGGTCTCCCTTGCCCTCATTGGCCCTCTACTGCACCAAACATGATGTCTTCCTCTAGCTATTGATCACTCCTGATGACGTGTGCAAAGCAAGCGAGTTGGATTATGTTCTACTTTAATAATAATAAAATGGATGCTATTGTCAACACTTTCTCCAAATCTGTACCTTAAACAGTTTTTCCAGGAGTTATGCATTTGAATTAATACTTTCCCCAGTATCCCATGTGACGAAGACCTGTAGTTGCAGCATGGCTGGCTAGAGATGATTTTTAGTCTGTAGCTAAAGAACTGTGTGATGATTATAGGTAGATTAAATGAGGTCAAATAAATCCCCTACCTCAGAAAAAGGCATACTGTAAGAAATAAATGTTCTTTCTCACTCACTTTGCCTACAACTTATCACCCATGGTAGATGGGATCTATGTCTTTGGCCTTACCATACGGGACCTGGGAATTGTGGCCTTTTGGATTAGAAGGGTCTGGCAATAGATAAATACAACTTCCTGGCACTAACACCTGAAGGGCTAAACATGTGTTGGTTGCCTTAATACATAGCAAATATTTCCCAATAACACAGAACTCTTTGAACCACCCCTTTGCCTCACAAGTCTTCCACAGCCAGCCCTCAGCTCTCGGACCCCTCTGCCCTGCACTGCAGGCCACAAGCCTGTCATTGCCAAAGGCATCATGGTATGAGAACAGTAACTGGAGTGAAGACCAATTCAGATGACTCCTGGTTCTTCCTACCTAATGGCTATCCCAGCTAGAAGCAAGCCTTGCTCCAGCTAACTGTAATAAAATGTAAACACATGGGGGAAGATTTGCTATTTCTTCATTTTACTCTGGAATCATCCCACGAGGCCCTGTGTACTAGGATGTTTGACTTTTGTCACCTTTCAAGTCACTTCCCCCCCCAAAGCCCTAGCCTTTCCAATGTGGGTAGGGCAGTGTGGCAGGTGTACACCAAATGGACTTTAACATGGGTGAGGTCCTCAACCAGAGGCTTAGGATTACTCACTTAAATGAGGTTAAACTGTAATTAGGGTTTGGGAAATTGGGAGGGGAGCATGGGAAGGAGGAGAGAATATAAGGATGCAAACTCAAGAAAATAGAGGCATAGCCCTGAGTCTATGCACTTGACTTCAAATAAGGTCTGTTTATAGGGAACATACACTGATGTTCTAAGTGCCAGAGTCATTAGTTCAGTCGTTCAGTCATTCAACAGATTGAGTTCTGACTTAGAGTCACACACTATTCTAAGTACTAGGGAACAAAACAGATGGAGCTTGCTTTGTTTTTGTTGTTAGGTGCCTTTGAGTAGGTTCCAACTCATAGCAACCCTATGTACAACAGAACAAAACACTGCCCAGTCCTGCGCCATCCTCACAATCATTGCTATGTTTGAGCCCACTGTTGCAGCCACTGTGTCAATTCATCTCATTGAGGGTCTTCTTTTTTGTTGACCCTCCACTTTACCAAGCATGATATCCTTCTCCAGGGACTGGTCCCTCCTGATAATACGTCAAAACTACGTGAGACAAAGTCTTGCCATCCTTACTTCTAAGGAGCATTCTGGCTGTACTTCTTCCAAGACAAATTTATTCTTTTTTTCTGGCAGTCCATGGTATATTCAGTATTCTTCACAAACACTGTAATTTAAAAGCATCAATTCTTGTTTGGCTTCCTTATTCATTGTCCAGCTGTCCTATGCATATAAGGCAATTGAAAATACCATGGCTTTAGTCAGACACACCATAGTCCTCAAAGTGACATATTTGCTTTTTAACGCTTTAAAGAGGTTTGGTTTCTTAACTGCTGCTTCCATGGGTGCTGATTGTGGATCCAAGTAAAATGAACTCCTTGACAACTTCAATCTCTTCTCTGTTTATCATGATGTTGCTTATTGGTCCAGTTGTGAGGATTTTTGTTTTCTTATGTTGAGGTACAATCCATACTGAAGGCTGCAGTCTTTGATTTTTATCTTTAAGTGCTTCAAGTCCTCTTCACTTTCAGTAAGAGAGGTCGTGTCATCTGCGTATCTCCAATTGCTAATGAGTCTTCCTCCAATCCTGATGCTCAGTGCTCAGAATGAGTAAGTATAGTGGAAGGATACAACCCTGACACACACCTTTCCTGATTTTAAACCACACAGTACCCCCTTTTTCTTTTCAAATGACTGTCTCTTGGTCTATGTACAGATTTCTGATGAGCACAATTAAGTGTTCTGGAATTCCCATTCTTCACAATGTTATATGTAATTTGTTATGATCCACACAGTAGAATGCCTTTGCGTAGTCAATAAAACACAGGTAAATATCTTTCTAGTATTCCCTGATTTCAGCCAAGATCCATTCAACATCAGCAATGATATTCCCTGTTCCACGTCCTCTTCTGAACCTGGCTTGAATTTCTGGCAGTTCCCTGTTGATATATTGCTGCAATCATTTGTGAATTATCTTCAGCAAAATTTTACTTATGTGTGATATTAATGATATGGTTCCATAATTTCTGTATTCTTCCGGATCACCTTTGTTTGGAATGGGCACAAATATGGATCTCTTCCAGTCGGTTGGCCGGGTAGCTGTCTTCCAAATTTCTTGGCATAGACAGCATTGCATTCATTTGTTGAAACACCTCCATTGGTATTCCATCAATTCCTGGAGACTTGTTTGTCACCAATACCTTCAGTGCAGCTTGGACTTTTTCCTTCAATATCATCAGTTCTTGATCATATGCTGCCCTCTGAAGTGGTTAACTATCTACCAAATATTTTTGGTGCAGTGACTCTGTATGTTCCTTCCATCTTCTTTTGATGCTTCTTGCACTGTTCAAAATTTTGCCCATAGAATCCTCCAAAATCGCAACTTGAGGCTTGAATTTTTTCTTCAGTTCTTTCAGCTTTAGAAATGCTGAGCATGTTCTTCTGTTTTGGTTTTCTAACTACTGGTCTTTGCACATTTCATTATAATACTTTACTTTGTCTTAATGGACTGCCCTTTGAAATATTCTGTGCAGCTCTTTTACTTCATCATTTCTTCAATTCATTTTAGCTGCTCGATGTTCAAGAGCAACTTTCAGAGTCTATTCTGACATCCATTTTGTTTTTTTCTTTCTTTCCTGTCTTTTCAATGACCTTTTTCTTTCTTCATGTATGATATCCTTGATATCATTCCACCACTCGGCTGATTTTCAGTCATTAGTGTTCAAGGCATCAAATCTATTCTTGAGATGGTCTCTAAATTCAGGTGGGATATACTCAAGGTCATTCTTTGATCAGAGCTCACATTCTAGGGAGGGGAGACAGATCACAAATAAGCAAATGTGATGGTTAAGATTATGTGTGAACTTGGCTAGGCCATGGTTCTCAGTGGTTTGGCAGATATTATGTAATTATCCTCCCTTTTGTGATCTGATGTGAGCAGTTGGTCTGTTGAAAAGGGAGTTTCCTTGGGGTGTGGCCTGCATCCAGTATATATGAATGTTTTGGCAAAGCTCACTCTCTCTTGATCGTGCATCCAACTCGTCATCCTCTGACCTTTGGTTCTTGGGACGTGAGCCAGCAGCCTGCTACCTGACCTGCCAATTTTGGGTTCGTCAGCCCCTGCAACCACGCCAGTCAGGAGAAGCCTCCAGCCTGATGCCTGACAAATGGATTTGGGACTTGCCAGCTTCCACAACTGTGTGAGCCATTTCCTTGAAATAAATCTCTCACTATGTATTTATATATATGCTTCACTTGTTTTGCTCCTCTAGAGAACCCAGCCTAAGGCATTTGGTACTGATAATGGTTCTAGAGAAACAAAAGCATAAAGATGAGTTTTCAAATTTGTTCTCAAGTCTGGCTAATTTTAAAGGTGCTGATAACTCTGCCTCCAGTAGTAAAGAGAGTACCGCTAATCCATGGTGTGAAGTGGCAATAGAAATATGCAAAATATCACCACCAATGGATCAAATATTTGTGAGAAACAAGGCTTTGGGTGATTGCATATTTGATGCTTTTCTACAATTTTGTCAGAATGAGAAGTATAGAGAAACTGGTTGGTCCTACTTTTGCTAGACAAAGTGGTGAAACAAAGACATGAACTGAAAGGTTCAGAGTCACAACTCAAGTGCCACATACAAGACCTGAAAGTTGCCACTTGTGCCCTGAAAGAAAGCTTTATTTGTTGTAGTAACAGAGCTGATATTGTTGGCAACCAAACCCAGAGTCTTATCATAAGAGTGGCTGAATTACAATGCCAATTGAATTCCCAGCCTCAAATCGTGTCTGAAGTTAAAGTTAGGGCGTTGATTGGGAAGAAATGGGACCCTGAAACTTGGGATGGGATATATGGGCAGATAATCAGGAAGCTGATGACACTGAACCCTATAATTCCATTGAATCACTCCTGCCATCAGAACCAGCCCTCTTACTCCCATCTGAAGAAATTACTCCATCTTTGTCTGCTAAGCAACCCTCCCAGTAAAACCATTACCCCTTCTATGCCTATTGATGAGATTAACCCAGCCCTGCCTGAAAAGTCTTTGTCTGAGATATCACCTGGGGCAGTACCTGGGGAGTTGTCTGAGACAGTGCCTTAGGCAGATGCCTTATAAGACATTTCCAAATGTCCCCAGGACTGACTCCCACCACCCATTTTTTTCTTCTAGACCTATAACTAGACTTAAGCCCCAGTGAGCCCTAAGAAGTGAAGGACAAAGTATTACCCAGGAGAAGGTACGCTACACTCCAAAGAACTGTTAGATTTTTCTAATATATACAAACAAAAACCTGGGGAATATGTGTGGGAATGGCTATTAAGTATATGGGATAATGGTGCAAGGAACATAAAGTTGGATCAGTCTAAGTTTATTGATATGGGCCCATTAAGCACAGATTCTTCATTTAGTGTTTCAGCTCAAGGTTAGAAAAGGATCCAATAGCTTATTTGGATAGTTCACCAAAGCATGGATTAAGCAGTGGCTTACACTAAATCAAGTTGAAATACCAGATCTCCCTTGGTATACTGTAGCAGAAGGTACCCAAAGGCTTAGGGAAATTGGCATGTTAGAATGGATTTATCAGTTTGGACCCAGAGAACCACCCATGGAGTGCACAGAGGGACACACATTTTACCACAATGTTGAGGAATAAATTTGTGAAGGGAGTCACAGCATCCTTGAAGACTGCTGTGATTGCTATTTTATGTAAGTCAGATTTGACAGTAGGAACTTCCCTAACTGAATTAAAACTCCTAACTACAGTGGGTTTGATTGGACCATGTGGTGGTAGGGGCTAAGTGGTGGCAGTTAATCAGCAAAGACAAAGTAGGCATGGTTACCATAATGTATACTAGAATCAAAGCAGTAATCAAAAAGTATGACTCATGTGGACTTATGAAATTGGCTACTTAGTCATGGTGTCCCTAGGAGAGAAGTAGATGGGAAATCTACTAAATATTTACTTGATCTGTACAAGTGGAGTCCTGGTGGTTAAAGCAATCAATTGCTAACTGAAATGTTGATGGTTTGAAACTACCAGTGCTCCGTGGGAGAGAGATGTGGCAGTCTGCCTCTGTAGAGATTTTTGTAGAGTCTTGGAAACCCTAGGAGGGCTCTGTGAGTCAGAGTCAACTTGACTAAAGTGGGTTTTTGGTTTTGGTACAGGCAGAAGAATTCTAAATCAAGTGAACAGCTGTCTAACTTGAATCGCCAGAATAGAGAATCACAGCCTCTCAATCCATTCCCAGACTTGAGCCAGTTTACAACACACACCCATTGAATGAAGGGGAGGCCTGGTCTCCTTGATGAAGGACCCCACTGTACTGCCACAAATACATATTATTAATCTTGCTTCCAACTTTCTTTTTTATGAGAGTACCATCATTAGGGAAAAGAAAATAATCAGACTTTTTAGGGATTATTGGACACTGGCTGTGAACTGACACTAATTCCAAGAGACTCAAAATGTTACTGTGGCCCACTAGTCAGAGTAGAGACATATGGGGATCAGGTTATTAATGGAGTCTTAGCTCAGGACAGTCTCACAGTAGGTCTAGTGGGTCCCGAAACCCATCTTGTAGTGATTTCCCCAGTTCCAGAATGCATAATTGAATAGACATACTCAGCAACTGGCAGAATCCCCACACTGAATCCCTGACATGCAGAATAGGGGCTATTATGGTAGGAAAGCCAAATGGGAGTCATTAGAACTGCAACTACCTAGGAAAATAGTAAACCAAAAGCAATAACACATTCCTGGAAGGATTGAAGAGATTACTGCCATCATCAAGGACTTGAAGGATGCAGAGGTGGTGATTCCCACCACATTCCCATTCAACTTGCCTATTTGGTCTGTGCAAAAAGCAGACAGATCTTGGAGAATGACAGTGGATTGTCATAAACTTAACCAGGTGGTGACTCCAGTTGCAGCTGCTGTTCCAGATGTCGTTTCATTGCTTGAGCAAATTAATACATCTCCTGGTACCCGGTATGTTGCTATTAATCTGGCCAATGCCTTTTTCTCAATTCTAGTTTCAAAGGAACACCAGACCAGTTTGCCTTCACCTGGCAAGACCAGCAATACACTTACTGTCCTACCTCGAGGGTATATCAACTCTGCAGCCATATGTCATAATTTAGTCTGCAGGCATCTTGATCACCTTTCCCTTCCACAAGACATCACACGGGTTCATTTCATTGATGACATTACACTGACAGAACCTAGTAAGGAAGAAGTATCAACGTCTCTGGACTTATTGGTAAGACATTTGCATGCTATGGGGTGGAAAATTAACCTGATGATAATTCATCCACCTTCCACCTCACTGAAATCTCTAGAGGTCTAGTGGTGCGGGGCATGTCAAGATATTCCTTCTGAAGTGAAGGATAAGTTATTATATCTAGCCACTCCTACAACTGAAAGGAAGTACAACACCTGGTGGTCCTCTTTGGACTTTGGAGGTAACGTATCCTTCACTTGGATGTACAACTCTGGACTATTTATCAAGTGACTTGAAAATCTGCTAGTTTTGAGTAGGGCCCAGAATAAGAGAAGGCTCTTCAACAGATTCAGGCTGCTATGCAAGCCCTCTGCCAGTTGGGCCATATGATCCAGCTGATCCAATGGTGCCTGAAGTGTCAGTGACAGATAGAGGTGTTGTTTGGAGTCTTTTGCAGGTCCGTATTGGTGAGTCTCAGCTCAGACCCTTAGGATTTTGCAGCAAAGTCCTGCCATCATCTGCAGACAACTACTCTCCTTTTGACAAACAACTTTTGGCTTGTTACTGGGCCTTAGTAGAGACTGAATGCTTAACCATGGGCCACCAAGTCACTATGTGGCCTGAGCTGCCCATCATGAACTGGAAGTTGTCTGACCCACAGAGTCATAAAGTCAGATGTGCACAGCAGTACTCTATTATTAAATGGAAGTGGTATATAAGAGAACAGGCTTGAGCAGGACCTGAAGGCACAAGTAAGTTATATGAGGAAGTGGTCCAATGCCTTAGTCCCCACTCATGTCACATTACCTTCCTTCTCCTTTCCTGCACATATGGCCCCATGGGGTGTTCCTTATGATCAGTTGACTGAGGAAGAGCAAACTTGTACCTTGTTTACGGGTGGTTCTGCACAATATGCAAGCAATAGTCAGACGTGGATAGCGGCAACACTGCAGCCCCTTTCTGGGATCTCCCTGAAGGACAGTGGTGAAGGAAAATCCTCCTAGTGTGCAGAACTTCAAGCAGTGCACGTGGTTGTTCATTTTGCTTGGAAGGAGAAATGGCCAAATGTGCGATTGTATACTGATTCATGTATACTGATAATTTGGCTGGCTGGTCAGGAACTTGGAAGAAACACAATTGGAAAATTGGAGACAAGGAGGTATGGGGAAAAGGCATGTGGAAAGACCTCTCTAAATGGGCCAAAGAAGTGAAGATATTTGTGTCTCATGTGAATGCTCACCAAAGGGTGACCTCCACAGAGGAGGATTTTAACAATGAAGTGGATAGAATGACGCATTCTGTGGATACTAGTCAACCTCTTTCCCAGTCACTCCTGTCATTGCCCAATGGGCTCATGAAAAAAGTAGCCTTAGTGGCAGGGTTGGATGTTATGCATGGGCTTAGCAACATGGACTTCCACTCACCAAGGCTGACTTGTTTATAGCCACTGATAATTGCCAGCAGCAGAGATCAACACTGAGCCCCTGATATGGAACCATTCCTAGGGACATTCAACCAGCAACCTGGTGGCAGGTTGATTACATGGATCACGCCCATCATGGAAAGTGCAGAATTTTGTTTTACTGGAATAGACACTTACTCTGGATACGAATTTGCCTTCCCTGCATGCAATGCTTCTGCTAAAACTACCATCTGTAGACTTACAGAATGTCTTATCCACCATCATGGTATCCCACACAGCATTGCCTCGGATCAAGGAGCTCACTTCACAGCAAATGAAGTGCAACAACGGGCTCATGCTTGCGGAATTCACTGGTCTTACCATGTTCCCCATCATACTGAAGCAGCTGGCTTGACAGAACAATGTAATGGCCTTCTAAAGACACAATTATGGTGCCAGCTAAGTTGCAATACCTTGCAGGGTTGGGCCAAAGTTCTCCAGGAGGCTGTATATGCTCTAAAGTAGCATCCAATATATAGTGCTGTTTCTCCCATAGCCAGGATTCATGGGTCCAGGAATCAAGGGTTGGAGGGAGTGGCACCACTCACTATTACCTCTAGTGACCCACTCACAAAATTTTTGCTTCCTGTCACCATGACCCTATGCTCCTTGGGTCTAGAGGTCTTAGTTCCAAAGGGAGGAATGCTCCTACTAAAAGACACAACACTGATTCCACTGAACTGGAGGCTAAGAATGCCATGTGGCCACTTTGGGCTACTCATACCTTTGAATCAACAGGCAAAGAAAGGAGTTACTCTATTGGCTGGTGTGATTGACCCTGATTATCAAGGGGAAATGGATTGATATTACATAGCTGTAGTAAAGAAGAGTGTGTCTGGAATACAGGAGATCTGTTAGGGTGCCTGTCAGTACTACAATGCCCTGCTATTAAAGTCAATGGAAAACTACAGCAACCCAATTCCAACATGACTATGAGTGGCCCAGACCTTCAGGAATGAAGGTTTGTGTCACCCCACCGAGGCAAAGAACCCCGACCAGCTGAGGTGCTTGCTGAGGGCAAAGGGAATACGGAATCGGTGGTGGAAGAAGGTAGTTCTAAATACCATCTATGACCACGTGACCAGTTGCAGAAACTAGGACTGTAATTGTTTTTAGTATTTCTTCCTTGTTCTGTTATGTGTGTGTGTACAATATCTTTGTTTTCTTTCCTCCCTTATTCCACTACTTATTATAAAATATAATACAGAAACAGGCTAGTGTGCTTTTGGTTTTACACATATTAGTTTTGTCTTGTTATGCTCAAGCATGACTTTGTAACTCTCTTTATTTAGAGATTATGTATGGTTTAAGGAGATGTGTACTGTTGCCAAGTTGACAAGCAGTGGCCTGTGATGGTTAAGGGTATGTCTCAACTTGGCTAGGCCATGATTCTCAGTGGTTTGGCAGCTATCATCCTCCACTTTGTGATCTGATGTGAGTAGCCAATCAGTTGAAACAGAAGTTTCCTTGGGGGTGTTGCCAGCATCCAATATATATGGATGTTCTGGCAAAGTTCACTCTCTCTTGTTTCTGCATCTGACTCGTCATCCTCTGACTTCCATTTCTTGGGATGTGAGCCAGCACCCTGCCGCCTGACCTGCAGATTTTGGGATTCACCAGCTCCCACAACGCTGTGAGCCAGCAGCCATTTGCCTAACCTGCTGATTTTGCTTTCAACAGCCCCTGCAACTACATGAGTAAGGTGAAGCCTCCAGCCTGACGCTTGACCCATGAATTTGGGACTTGCCAGCCTCCACAACTGCATGAGCCAGTTCCCTGAAATAAATCTCTCCTTATATATTTATATATATGCTTCACTGCTTTTACTCCTCTAGAGAACCTAGCCTAAGACAGCAACCAAACAGCAGGATAAATTAATACAGACCTGGGTAGGGGAGGCACTTGAGCTGATATTTGAACGTCACAAAGGAACCAATTATGTGACGTGCTGGTAAGAGCATTCCAGAAGAAGAAAGAGCGAGTACAAAGATCCTGGACTAAGAAAAAGCCATGTGGGCTTGAGTATCAGAAAAAGGCCAGTGGGCTGGAAACATTATCTCCTGAAACTCAGATTTTCATAAAATTGCATAAAGTGGGGAAGGGTGCACAGATGACTTGGTCTCTAAATTAAGAGACACAGCCAGAGTGTTCTAGAGAAGAGGATGGCCCTTATTCTGATGGGGGGAGAAAAAGGAACAGCGCTGTTCATGCGGCTGTGCCTGTGTCTTCAAAACTGTGACTGCATAAATATTCCATCAGTTGCATTTCCCCCAAGGAGTCCCTGGGTTGTACAAATGGTTAAAGTGCTTGGCTGCTGACTGAAAGGTTGGCGGTTTGAGGCCACCTAGAGATGCCTTGGAGGAAAGCCCTGGTAATCTACTTCTGAAAAATCATCCATTGAAAACCCTATGTCCCGCTCCTTGGAATATATCCCAGAGAAACAAGAGCCGTCACATGAATAGATATATGCACACCCATGTTCATCGCAGCACTGTTCACAATAGCAAAGAGATGGAAGCAACCTAAGTGCCCATCAGTGGACAAATGGATAAGCAAACTATGGTATATCCATACAATGGAATATTATGCAACGATAAAGAATGATGATGAAGCTGTGAAACATCGTATAACATGGTGGAAGCTGGAACTTATCATGCTGAGTGAATTTAGTCAGTCACAGAAGGAAAAATACTGTATAAGACCACTATTATAAGAACTCAAGAAAAGATTTAAACACAGAAGAAAACATTCTTTGATGGTTATGCGGGTAGGGAGGGAGGGTGAGTGTTATTCACTAACTAGATAGTAGATAAGAATGATCTTAAGTGAAGGGAAGGACAGCACACACTACAGGGGAAGCCAGCACAACTGGACTAAACCAAAGCTAAGAAGTTTCCTGAATACAATCAAATACTTTGAGAGACAGAGTAGCAGGGATGCAGGGTCTGGGGACCGTGCTTTCAGGGGACATCTAGGTCAATTGGCATAACAAAGCTTATTAAGAAAATTTTCTGCATCCTACTTTGGTAAGTGGCATCTGGGGTCTTAAAAGCTTGCAAGCGGCCATCTAAGATGCATCAATTGGTCCCAAACACTTGGAGTAAAGGAGAATGAAGAACAGTAAAGACACAAGCAAAGTATTAGCCCAAGAAACAGAATGGGCCACATAAACCAGAGACTTCATCAGCCT
>NW_004444032.1:7556341-7601930 GCF_000243295.1 Trichechus manatus latirostris | reverse complement strand
GATGGGATGCAGAACTCAAATTCTAGTAAGAATACCAGACTTAATGATCTGACTAAGACTGGAGGTGCCCCGGAAAGCATGGCCCCTGGACTCTCTATCACCCCAGAACTAAAACAATTTCCAAGGCCAACTCTTGAGACAGGGATTGGACTGGACTTGGGGCATAAAGTGACACCTGTGAAGAATGTGCCTATTAGTCAAGTAGATACAAGAGACCAAAGGGGCAGCTTCTGTCCAGAGGTGAGATGGGAAGGCAGAGAGAGTTAGGAGCTGGTTGAATGTTCATGGTGAATCAGGGGCGGAGGGGAGGAGTGTGCTGTCACAGAATAGGGTGAGCGGTTGGGGTCTCATAACGATGTATGTAAAAAAAAAATTCTGTATGGGGGACTAACTTGAAATGTAAACAAAAAAAAAGAAAAGAAAACCCTATGGATCACAGTTCTATTCTGACACGCATAGGGTCACCATGAGTTGGAGTTGACTTGATGGCAACTAGTAAAAAAAAAAAAAAGTTTCCACTAGGTAATTGCAATGTGTTTCAGTGGGCCTGAAATTTCCATAAGCCCTGCTCTATCCCATACCCGTGGAAATGAGGACTGGTGATTATGGTTATTTTCACCATCTGTTGGTAGGTGGTTTTTCGAGGTGCTTCTCAACAAATAAATTTAAGTGCACATCTGGCATCTATCTAGTGAATGTAGTTTACATAGGAAACCAAGCAAGTAATTCATGCCTTCCTCCTCCAAAATACTTTCTTCAACACCCCTTAGCTATATTCATTAGCTATCCAGATAATTTGTTCAGAGCTGAAGACATTTTTCTAGGAAAGACTCTACTCATTATTTTTAAATCCTGGTTTAACTTATAAAAATCCTTTAAAATCCATAACTCTAAACTTGTACAGAAACATATAGCCAAATAGTCATCCAAAGTATTTTCACTGTAAGCTTTTGTGAAAATCACAAACAAATCACTAGATTTCATGTGTTCAAAATTGCGATGTCAAGGACTGTAAGAATCACCCTCACGTATTGTGATTCTACTGTCTATCACTACCAAGGAATTCCAGACATTAAAAATATGACTGCCCTCAGTGGTGAAGAATGGGATGGGCAGGGGCAGTTGCTGAGGGCGGGGGGCTTACTGAAAAGAATATCATTGGTTTGGGGGTATTCTCACTCCTGTGCTCATCAACGCCGTACCTCAGAGCATCCCCTCCTCCTGGGCTGGCAATAATTTTTCAGAGATTGCTGCAATGGTTCATTCCGTGGGCAGGTGTGGTGTGGAATGTAGGGAGAGATGGTGAACTAGAAGGGGAAGGTGAACTAGAGGGGGAAGTTGAACTAAGTCTGAATTACTGTTTCTTCCCCCCACCACCCCATGAGCACGGAGATGGGTTTTCCCCTTTGCCTGTATCCATTAGTGTCGCAGACAGCAGTATTTGTGGCTGCAGCAACTCAGGTGCCTCACCAACAGCGTTGCCTCACCTGGGCGTCATTGATTCTCATGGCTTCTCCTGGCCGGAGAGACGGAGAACTTCGATACTTGCTTGCAGTACCTGAAAATTCCTTTTCTACTCCTAAATTCCCATGGAAGCCTACAAATTCCATCAGAACATCAGCCCCAAATTAACCAGATTGTCACCACACCTTCACTTTGTGACATCTGTAGATTTCATCTCTATATTGTACTTTTCTCTTGTGGGTTAGAAGACCAAAGCAACCAGTTGCCATTGAGTTGATTCCGACTCATGGTGACCCCATGTGTATCTAAGAAGAACTGTGCTTCATAGGGTATTTATTGGCTGATTTTTTCAGAAATAAATCACCAGGCCTTTCTTCTGAGGCACTTCTAGGTGGATTTGAAATCTCCAACCTTTTGGTTAGCATGAGTATGTTAGCCATTTGCACCACCCAGGGACTCCTAGGAGACCAAAAATTTGTCTGTTTTTAGTGATTTGTCTCTGTGGTCCAGCCCAGAGTTCATACCATTGTGAAAATGTAGCTGTAGCCAAGAGTTTAACTGGGCTGGATCTAAATAAATACAATTCCTGTAATCCCAGTCAGTTTCCGCCTGCCTGTGTCTGCATTCCCCTCAAATGTAAGAAGAATTTATAGCTCAGAAATGACCTCTGTGATAGTTGCAATCTGAGAAAGGTGAACCTACCTTATGACAAAGAAAGGCAGAATGAAAAGCCATGGTTGATGAGATGACCACAAAAATTAAATAAATGTGCCTGATCTCACAATATGGAGAAGATATTCTCTGATAAAAAAATATTCTCTAGTGAGGCTGTTGAAAGCACAATACAAACTTCAAAAATCTGATCTCTACCAGTCCCAGTCCCAAACTTAAAACCCTATAATACTTTCACTCACAAAATAAAGGCAAAACTTCTTAAAAGCCTAAAACATAAAAGGCTTTCCTGTGACCCCCAGCTCTGTCTACTTTTCCACCTTCATCTTTTGATATCTACCTCTCATACTCTATGCTTCCATCAAATGGAATTACCCTAGTCCTCCAAATGCACTGTGCTGTCTCTCACCCTTAGGTCAGGCCTTTCCATATGCTGTCTCCCCTGCCTGAAGGCCCTTTCCTCCCTCTTTACCTGGCATAGAAGACATCTGTCACATTTTGGCTTTTGAGCCATCTTCCTGTGTGTAAGGATATTCCTCACCAGATGAGCCTTGATGGGAGGTTGCTGTTGTTGTTGGGTGCTGTCAGTCAGTTTCGACTCATAGTGACCCTGTGTATAACAGAGCAAGATGTCCTGTGCCATCCTCACAATCATTGTTATGTTTGAGGCTATTGTTGCAGCAATTACGTCAATCCGTCTCATTGAGGGTCTTCTTTTTTGCTGACCCCCTACTTTCTGAAGCATGATGTCCTTCTCCAGGGGCTGATCCTTCCCAATGACATGTCCAAAGTAAATGAGTCAAAGTCTCACTATCTTTGATTCTAAAGAGAATTCTGGCTGTACTTCTTCCAAGACAGATTTGTTCATTCTTCTGGCAGTACATGGTATGTTCAATATTCTTTGCCATGTTGGGAGGTAGCACTTGCTTTTCTTTACAGAAGTTGAAATGACCCAATACTCAATTTCCCAGATATCCTGGCAGCTAAGATGCAGGCAGGTAACCTAGGCATGACCCATCAGCTGCTCCTGTCTGGGATGCTGACTCTGGACATAATGATATAAAGAAGCAGGGTAGGCCTTGAGCAATATTCTCTTTTAAGAAGTATCCATATGGGACCAAACTGACAACAGCAACTTGAAAGATTAGATAGGAACCTTAGGCGGCAGTGAATTTATGTTAATGGGATGAACAACTCAGAAAAGGAAGAGGAGAATGGTTGCACAACTAGAAGAACATAATCAATTGCACTAAATGGCACATGTAGAAACTGTTAAATTGGTCTATGTTTTGCTGTGTATATTCTCAACAACAACAACAAAATAAATAAAAAGAAAAATAAATAAAAAGAAGCAGGGCAGGGAAGACTCTCTTCTGGCAGTGGCTGTGGTGGGGGAAGCAGCATATGGGTTCCAGGAACAATCTGTGATGTCCACACCACCAGTGGCATCACTTCTCCAAATCTTGCTCTCTAGCCATCCCAGAAGGGGCCCTGGTGGTGCAACAGGTGGGCTGCTAACTGAAAAGATCAGTGGTTCGAACCCACCCAGCCACTCCGTAGGAGAAAGACCTGCTGATCTTCTCTGTAAAGATTCCGTTGCCATCAACTCGATTCCGACTCATAGCAACCCCATAGGACAGAGTAGAACTGCCCCCATAGAGTTTCCAAGGCCGTAAATCTTTATGGAAGCAGACTGCCACATCTTTCTCCCATGGAGCAGCTGGTGGATTTGAACTTCCAACCTATCTGTTAGCAGATGAGTGCTTAACCACTACAGCACCAGGCCTCCTCTCCTGTAAAAATTACAGCCTAGGAAGCCCTATGGGGTTCTATTCTGTCCTATAGGACTACTATGAGTCAGAATCAACTCGAGGGCACACAGTAACAACAACAGCCTTCTCAGAAACCATGTAGCCACCAAATATCCTTTTCATACATTCTCTGCCTGCTTAAAATGGCCAGAGTCCATTTTTTTTTTTTTTTTTTGCAATTAAGAAGCTGACTGATATATACTTGGCTAGCTTCTATTTGTCCTTCAAGACTCCTCTCATTTACTACTCTCTAGCACCCATCCTCACCTCACTCCTAGCTACTGCCTCTTCTCTGGACTCTCATGAAAGTCCAATCCACCCCAGCTCAACCTATCTTAAACAAAACAAAACAAACAAACAAAAAACAGGACAAGGATGAAGGGGCGACAACCACAGAGCATTCACCCAGGTCATCTACTGTTTGGCAGGTCTGACTTCCTGCCAGGCTGTCTTGTGAGGTTAGGACTATGTGGTTGGATAAGGGTAGTTACTTGTTGCAAAATAAACAAGGCCCTCAAATCCTTTGAACAACTAAAGGAACAGAACATTCCATTAAGATGTATTCCTTCACATCCTCTGAACTGAATTCTTTATTTACAAGGAAGGCTGGTCTTGGCTGGAAAAATGGTGGTCTGATCTAGATCAAAATGATAACCTCAAAGCAATAATCTCAGAACACATCACTACATGTGTTTTGCACGGGCTTCCCTATCATGCTGGAATGGAGGATGTAGAGGAGAAAAAAAAAAATGAAGCCCATAGAAAAGCATGAATTTTCAATTGTTTTCTCTGATTAGAGCCTCACCATGTGTCTGACTCAACTTTACAATGTTTCCTATCAGTAAATCGAAAGGTTTGGAAGTGTGGCTGTGGTGTGACCTTGACCAGGTACAGCCTCAGTAATGATTCTCTTCCTACGCCTTTTAGTTTGGAATCCAACCAACAAATTATGGCTCTTTAAATTTGGGTGTGATGTGAGTGAACATGGGACATTTGCGTGCTCACTGCCTGCTTTTCTTAGAACACAAAGTGGAGTGTAGTCTAGGTGAGTGTCTTCATTTCCTAGGGCTGCCTCAACAAACTATCACAAAGTGGGTGGCTTAGAACAACAGACATTAATTCTCTCACAATTCTGAAGGCTAGAAGTCTGAATTCAGGGTGTTAGCAGAGCCAGGCTCTTTTTGAAGGCTCTAGGGGAAGATCCTTACCTGTCTCTTCCAGCTTCTAGTAGCTCTAGGCATTCCTTGGCTTATGTTAGCAAACTCCACTCTATCTTCAAATGGCTGTCTTTCCAGTGCATCTGTCTGTGTCTCTCCTCTTTTTATAAGGACACCAGTCATGTTGTATTTGGGCCCGTCCTACTCCAGTATGACCCCATATTAACTAATTACATCTACAAAGACCCTATTTCCAAATAAGGTCACGTTCACAGGTACTAGAGGTTGGAACTTCAACATGGCCTTAAAAAAAAAAACACGGCCTTTAGGAGGATACAATTCAGCTCATAACAGTGAACTAATGGCTTAATTTGGTCAGTGGATACAGTGAATCTAAATAATAAATTCCCCAAATTTAAGATATTTTGACCTGAATTATCAAGACTCATTTACCTACACTGTTGAGATTGCTGTCGGTGTACGTCACAGAGTCGATTCCGACTCATAGTTACTCCATGTGACAGAGCAGAACTGCCCCATAGGGTTTCCTAGGCTGTAATCTTTACGGGAGCAGCTCACCAGGTCTTTCTCCTTCAGAGCTGCTGGTGGGTTCCAACCTCCAACCTTTTGGTCAGCAGCCAAGTATTTAACCATTGCACCAACAGGGCTCCTTTTGCTGTTCAGATTAGTCACAAATATTTTAGGTTATATGGAAAATTGTAAACTTTTGTGTATTTTCCCAGATTTGCACTAACGAGATTTTTTTTAAGGTCAAAGCTTTAAAAAGAAATACTAAAATTTAATAGCTTTGAGGATTATTTTTCTCTTTCTTTTTTCTGCCATACCTCAAAAGTAGAAAATTCCAACACTTCTCACCACAGTCCTGGTTCAAGTCAACATTCATACTCTCTTAAACACTAAAAAAGCCTCCAGACATATCTCCCTGCCTCTACTTTTACTCTGCCCCCTGATCTGCACAGCCTACCCACCCCATGGCAGCCAGAGGTATCTTTATGAAGTGTGAATCAGATTATATCACTCTCTGGTTTTAAACTTGTTAAAGCACAAAATCTATACTCTTGCCTGGGCCTACCAAATCTACCAGATCAGCTCCTTTCTGGCTCTCCCAGCTAACCCCTAACACGCTTCCTGGTCTTCAGCCCTCCAGTCCTTGCAGCCTTCTTTCTGTCCCTGGAGCACACTAAGCTTGGGCCCTCTCTGGACCTTCTGCTGGATTGCTCTTTCCCCAGATTCTTGCACAGCTGTTCACGTCTTATCGTTGAGGCCCCAACTCACATCTCCTCTTTAGAAAGGCCTGCCCAGGCCACCCTAGATAAATCAGTACCCTCCATCCACCCCATCACTCTATGCCATTATCCTCTTATATCTGCTTCCTGGAACTTACCAGACTTGAAATTAGTTTATTTTAAAAAATTTGTTTATGTGTTTATTGCCTGTCTCTCTACTCCTCCCGGCTGCCACGCACACACACACACACACACACACACACACACACACACACACACACACCTCTCAGAGTATAAGCTCATTGAAGACAGGGACTCAGATTTTGTCAGTCACTGCTGTACCCCAAGTACCTGAAACAATGTCTGTTGTTGCTGTTAGTTACAATCAAGTCGGCTCTGACTCATGGCAACTTTATGTATAACAGAACGAAACATTGCCCAGTTCTGTGCTATTAGCCTAACATATACTTATTGTCTGACAACCTAACATATTTAACACTCTGTAAACTGTGCCTGGTGAACTAAGGATCATGAAACAGCAAGGATGACTCTCAAATGAATATGCTGAGTGAAAGAAGCCAGGCTCAAAAGGCTTCATTCTGTACAAGTCCACCTATATGACATCCTGGAAAAGGGACAGAAAACAGACCAGTAGTTGTCAGGGGCTGAGGTTGGGGTGGAGGCTAACCGTAAAGGGGCAGGAGGGAATTTTTTTTGGTGATGATTTTGATGGAGGTTGCTTGACTGTATGTGTGTTAATATCATAGAACAGTTCACTAAACATGATGAAATGTTTGTGTGTTAATTATACCTCAATAAACCTGATTTTATTCAATTGCCTGGCAAAAATATTTAGTCACCCTGGAACAAGCATCTATGGATTGTAGAAAGGCTTTCATATTGAAACTTTCTAGAACAATCACCATGCATAGGTGTTCTGGGTGCAGAAACTATGGGAGCAGCTTACTGTAGTGGAAAGGTATGGATTGGGCATTAGATGGGACTAGGGCTTGCATTTCAGTTTCACCACTAGCTAGCAGTGTGTTTCAGTTAGGATTTCTTAGTTGCAAGCAGCCCAAACCAGCTCTGGCCAGACTGTCCGCCTCTTGACTATACCAAATGCCAGAAAAAGGAAGGACACAGCTCCTCAACTTTTGTTGAAGACAGGTACCTGGAATTATGCTCACACCATGTCTCTGGTTTAGACCTTCATCATCCCTCACCTGGACTATTACATTAGCCGTGTAGCTGGTCCATCTGGCTCTTTCCTCTCCCTCTCCTTTTCCCTCTCCTCTTCTTTTCTCTCTGTCTCTCCCTCCGTCTTTTCTTCTCCTCTTCCATCTTCTCTGTCTCCTTCCCTCTCTCTCCCTCTCCAAGAGGCAGTGTTACATAATTGTGAAGCACATGGACTCTGGAGCCAAACTGTCTGGATCTAAATCTAGGTTTTGCTACTTAACAGCCATATGACTTTAATCAAGTTGCTTAGCTTCTGGGTTGCTCTTTTCCTCATGAGTAAATACAGATGATAATAGTTCCTACCTCAAAGGGTTATTGAGGGGATTAAATAAGCATTTAGAACAGTGCTTGGGTCTTGGTGAGTGTTATACAATATGTTTGTTAAATAAATCCACCTTTATGCTGCTTCCAGAATTACCTTTCTAATATTTAAATGCAAACCTTCTTCTCAAAGGGTCATGCCCACCTACCTACCCCTCTCACCTGCTCTGGCCTTCTTCTCCGACTGCCCCTGTACTAAACCCTCTTACTGCACCTGGCTCATTGTGTTGTTATTATTCGCTTACAAGTTTGTTCCCTACACTCAAGATAAATGTCTACTCAAAATGTAGACATTTATCTTATTCATCTATATATGGCCGGGACCTATCTGTCCAAAGGAGGTGCATAATAAATGTTTGATGATTGAATAAGAAGAGCAAAATAGTTGATATCATTCACAGAGCAAAATAGAGGATATTGTCTTCAAATGTTTGTTGTTAGATGCCATGGAGTCAGTTCTGACTCAGCGACCCTATGTACAAGAGACGGTTAAGGTTGTCTGTCAACTTGGCTGGGACATCATTCTCAGGGGTTTAGCAGTTATGATGTGGTTTGGGAAGTTATGTGATGATGTAATCACCTCCATGATGAGATCTGACATAATGTAATCATCTCCATGATGAGCTCTGGTATGAGCAACCAATCAGCTGAAAGGGAGTTTCTTTGGGGATGTGGCCTGCATCTAATATATATGGACTTTCTGGCAAAGCTCACTGGCTTTTGTTTGCTCTGGGTTGTGCATCTGGCTCGTCACTATCTGGCCTTCAGTTTTTGGGACTTGAGCAAGTGGCTTGCCATATTACCTGCTGATTCTGGGATTCATCTGCCTCTGCAGCCTGTGAGGCAACAGATTGAGTTCTTACCCGCTGATCCTGGGTTCCTCAGCCCCTGCAGCTACATGAGTCAAGAGAAGCCTCCAGCCTGATGCCTGATTCATGGACTTGGGACTTCCCAGCCTATACAACCACATGAGCGATTTCCTTGATATAAATTCCTCTCTCTCTCTATTTATATATGCATATATGCTTTGCTGGGTTTGCTTCTATAGAGAACCCTGCCTAAGACAGGTACCTTCAAGTAAATTCCAGCTCATAGAGACCCTATGTACAACAGATCACTGCACCATCCTCACAATGGTTGCTATATTTGAGCCAATTGTTGCAACTACTGTGTCAATCCATCTCATTAAGGGTCTTCCTCTTTTTTGCTGACCCTCTACTTTACCAAGCATGATGGCCTTCTCCAGAGACTGGTCCCTCCTGGTAACGTGTCCAAAGTATGTGAGACAAAGTCTCACCATCCTCACTTCTAAGGAGCATTCTGGCTGTACTTCTTCCAAGACAGATTTTTCTTTTCTCTGGCATACCATGGTATATTCAGTATTCTTCACCAACACCATAATTCAAAGGCATCAAATCTTCTTCTGTCTTCCTCATTCATTGTCCTGCTTTCACGTGCATATGAGAGAACTGAAAATACCACGGCTTGGGTCAGACACCTTAGTCCTCAAAGTGACATGTTTGCTTTTTAAGACTTTAAAGAGATCTTTTGCAGCAGATTTGCTCAATGCAATACGTCATTTGATTTCCTGACCACTGCTTCCATGGGTGTTGATTGTGACTCCAAGTAAAATGAAATTCTTGAGAAACTCAATCTTTTCTCCAGTTTACCATGACGTTGCTTTTTAGTCCAGTTGTGAGGATTTCTATTTTCTTTATGTCGAGATGTAATCCATACTGAAGGCTGTAGTCTTTGATCTTCATTGGTAAGTGCTTCAAGCCCTCTTGGCTTTCAGCAAGCAACATTGTGTCGCCTGCATATTGCAGGTTGTTAATGAGTTTTCCTCCATTCCTGATGCCAAGTTCTTCTTCATATAGTCCAGCTTCTCAGATTATTTGCTGAGCATACAGACTGAGTAAGTATGGTGAAAGGATACAACCCTGACGCACACCTTTTCTGACTTTAAACCACACTGCATTCCCTTGTTCTGTTTGAACAACTGCTTCTTGGTCTATGTACAGGTTCCAACATGAGCACGATTAAGTGTTCTGGAATTCCCATTCTTCAAAATGTTATCCATAATTTGTTACGATCCACACAGTCAGATGCCTTTGTATAGTCAATAAAGCACAGGTAAACATCTTTCTGGTATTCTCTGCTTTTAGCCAGGATCCATCTGACGTCAGCAATGATATCCCTGGTTCCACGCCCTCTTCTGAACCAGGCTTGAATTTCTGTCAGTTCCCTGTTGATGTATTGCTGCAATCATTTATGCATTATCTTCAGCAAAATTTTACTTGTCTGTTTTACTTGTCTATGCAATTTCTGCATTCTGTTGGATCACCTTTCTTTGGAATGGGAATAAGTATGGATCTCTTCCAGTCGGTTGGCCAAGTAGCTGTCTTTCAAATTTCTTGGCATAGATGAGTCAGCACTTCCAGCCCTGCATCTCGACTGGCAGTCCATCAATTCCTAGAGCTTTGTTTTTTGCCAATTCCTTCATTGCAACTTGGACTTGTTCCTTCAATACCACCAGTTCTTGATCATATGCTACCTTCTGAAATGGTTGAACTTTGACCAACTCTTTGGTACAGTGACTCTGTGTATTCCTTTCATCTTCTTTTGATGCTTCCTCCATCGTTCAATATGTTGCCCATAGAATCCTTCAATATTGCAACTTGAGGCTTGAATTTTTTCTTCAATTCCTTCAACTTGAGAAATGCCCAGCGTGTTCTTCCCTTTTGGTTTTCTAACTCCAGGTCTATTATATTTTATTATAATATTTTACTTTGTCTTCTCAAGTTGCCCTTTGAAATCTTCTGTCAGCTCTTTTGCTTCATCATTTCTTCTATCACTTTAGCTACTCTACATTCAAGAGCAAGTTTCAGAGTCTCTTCTGCCATCCATTTTGGTCTGTTCTTTCTTCCCTGTCTTTTTAATGACCTTTTGTATTCATCATGTTTGATGTCCTTGATATCATCCCACAACTCATTTGCTTTTGGTCATTAGCGTTCAATTCGTCAAGTCTATTCTTGAGCTGGTGTCTAAATTCAGGTGGGATATACTCAAGGTCATACTTTGGCTCCCATGGACTTGTTTTAATTTTCTTTGGCTTCCGATTGAAGTTGCATATGAGCAATTGATGGTCTATTCTCCAGTTGGCCCCTCACCTTGTTCTGACTGATATTAAACTTCTCCTTTGTCTCTTTCCACAGATATAGTCAACTTGATTCCTGTGTATTCTATCCAGGAGGTCCATGTGTATCATTGCTGTTTATGTTGTTGTAAAAAAGTATTTGCAATAAAAAAGTTGTTGGTCTTGCAAAATTCTATCACATAATCTCTGGTGTTGTTTCTGTCACCAAGGCCATATTTTCCAACTACCAATTCTCCTTCGTTTCCAACTTTTGAATTCCAATCACCGGTAATTATCAATACATCTTGATTGCATGTTTGATCAATCTCAGACTGCAAAAGTTGGTAAAAAGCTTCAATTTCTTCATCTTTGGCCTTAGCTGTTGGTACATAAATTTGAATAGTTGTATTCACTGGTCTTCCTTGTAGGTGTATGGATATTATCCTGTCACTGACAGCGTTGTACTTCAGGATAGATCTTAAAATGTTCTTTTTGATGATGAATGCGATGCCATCCCTCTTCATTTTGTAATTCCTGGCACAGTAGACCATATGATGTATCATTCAAAATAACCAATACCAATCCATTTCAGCTCAATACCTATGATATCAATCTTTATGCATTCCATTTCATTTTTGATGACTTCCAATTTTCCTAGATTCATACTTTATACATTTCACATACCAATTATTAATGGATGTTTGCAGCTGTTTCTTCTCATTTTGAGTCATGCCACATCAGCAAATGAAGATCCCGAAGGCTTGACTTCATCCACATCATTAAGGTGGACTCTACTTTGAGGAGACAGTTCTTCCTCAGTCATATTTTAAGTGCCTTCCAACTTGAGGAGCTCATCTTCTGGCACTATATCAGTCAATGTTCAGCTGCTATACATAAGGTTTTCACGGATCAATTATTTTAGAAGTAGACCACCAGGTCCTTCTTCCCAGTCTGTCTTAATCTGGAAGCTCCGCTGAAACCTGTCCACCAGGGGTGACCCTGCTGATATTTGAAATACCAGTGGCATAGTTTCCAACATCACAACAACACATAAGACACCGCAGTACGACAAACTGACAGACAAGTGGTGGTCTTCAAATGTAGCTCTTCTTAAAATAGGAGGGTGAAATTCCTGTGGTTCACCATAAAAACCCAAAGCTATAAAATTAAATGTTTGTATGTAGTGACATTTTTAGAGAAATCTAAAGTAATGGAGAGCAGGTGTGGCACTGTCTGGTTACTTAGCTCCATGCAGTGATGGAGTATATAGAGTCTAATCAAGAGGGTGATTGACATGGACCTTAAACTTTGATTTAGATTTCAGTCAGACTTTTATTTGGATACTAGAGAGCAGATATTACGAGACTGTATTCCTTGGCAGGTCCTGAAGTGCAGAAATTCTGTTATTGATTGAAAATAGTCCCATCTGGCTTAAATTCTAGGAATACCAGTGGGTAAAGTTTACACCTGGTTGTGAAAAATAAAGAGAGTCAAACTCTTGCCAGGATTTGAAGACTTCCCACATCGTACAGAGGGCACAGTGGAAGCCATAAAAGGTCGTCTGGAATCTGTTCAAATGCCTGAGCAAGTTCTCAGCTGGAGGCCCAGAGTTCAGCATCACTGAGCGTGGGAGAGATGGTGCTGGCCAGGACCACTGAGGGTCATGAAGAACCTTGATAAGGCTGCATGGAATGTTTGCTTCCAGGAAAAACTTCATGCTGATAGGCCCGGAAGTTAGCTGCTAAATGCAGCCCTAGACTGTATGAACTTACTAATATTGCAAATCACCTGCAGAGTTTAAAAAATATCAGTGCCTAGGCACCAGCTCAGGCTTATTGACTCATAAATGCCTGGGGGTTGGGCCAAGGCATCAGCACTTTTAAAAAGATCCCATTGCCATCAAGTTGATTAGCTTTCCAAAGCTGTAATCTTTACGGAAGCAGATTGCCACATCCTTCTCCCATGGAGCGCTGGTGGGTTTGAACTGCCAGCCTTTCGGTTAGCAGACCTTTCAGTTAGCAGACATTTCGGTTAGCAGTTGAGCACTTTAACCACTGTGCCACCAGGGCCCCCAGGTGAGTCTAATCTGCAAACAGGATTGAGAATTCCTGGCGAAGAGGAAAGGAAGAAATCACCTTCCTATTTGCTGTGGCAATGTGGGTATCTATTCAGTTCATCTAAAAGCTCTGTTAAGCTACTTACACTAACATGAAAGAGGACGACCCTGGACACCCCCTCCTCTATTTTATATCATTAGAATTGGTATTTTATTTGCCCAGTGTCCATTCTTCTGACTCTGATCTTAGCAGGGCTATGACAAAGGCTCACAAGAAGGAGAAATAGTTTGGGATCAACATCAGAATCAGACACCTTAGCCCATAAAATGATCCTGCCTATGAATTCAAAAGTTAATAATAGATAGATGCATACTAGAGGACAAAAATGTCTTGAAGCACTCATATTTTTCCTGATAAAATGTAGAATAGCAACACTCAACAGTAGAATCATTCTTCATTCAGGATGTTCAATGCATAGCAAAAATCTTGAAATTTATTAGATGAAATTTTAAAGAGATAGCTAACATTCCAATAATTATATGTGTCATTTGGAGTTGGTAGACAGTTGTTCTTTCAGAAACGATTTGGTGAACAGACCATAGGGACTCCTGTGATCAGTGCTGAGAATATCTGTGTCTTTCTTGTTGTTGTTAGGTGCTGTTGAGTGAATTCTGACTCATAATGACCCCATGTACAAGAGAACGAAACACTGCCCGGTCCTCCACCATCCTCACAATCCTTGTTATGCTTGAGCCCATTGTTGTAGCCCCTGTGTCAATCCATGTAATTGAGGGTCTTTCTCTGTTTCGCTGACCCTCTACTTTACCAAGCATGATGTCCATCTCCAGGGACTGATCCCTCCCGATAACGTGTCCAAAGTATGTGAGACAAAGTCTCACTGTCTTTGCTTCTAAGGAGCATTCTGATTGTACTTCTTTCAAGACAGATTTTTTCGTTCTCCATCACCATAATTCAAAGGCGTCAATTCTTCCATCTTCCTTATTCATCGTCCAGCTTTCACATGCATATGAGGCGATTGAAAATGCCATAGCTTGGGTCAGGGCACCTTAGTCTTCAAGGTGACATCTTTGCTTTTCAGCACTTAAAGAGGTCTTTTGCAGCAGATTTGCGCAATGCAATGCGTCTTTTGATTTCTTGACTGCTGCTTCCATGGGTGTTGATTGTGGATACAAGTAAAATAAAATCCTTGACAACTTCAATATCTTCTCCTGTTTATCACGATGTCACTTACTGGTCCAGTTGTGAGGATTTTTGTTTTGTGTTGAGGTATAATCCATACTGAAGGCTGCGGTCTTTGATCTTCATCAGTAAGTGCTTCAAGCTCTCTTCACGTTCAGCAAGGAAGGTTGTGTCAAGCAACGCAGGTTGTTAATGAGTCTTCCTCCAATCCTGATGCCCCTTTCTTCATATAGTCCAGATTATTTGCTCAGCATACAGATTGAACAGGTATAGTGAAAGGATACAACCCTGATGCACACCTTTCCTGACTTTAAACCAAGCAGTATCCCCTTGTTCTGCTCAATCAACTGCCCCTTGATCCATGTACAGGTTCCTCATGGGCACAATTAAATGTTCTGGAATTCCCATTCTTTGCAATGTTATCTGTAATTTGTTATGATCCACACAGTTGAATGCCTTTGCATAGTCAATAAAACATAGGTAAATATCTTTCTGGTATTCTCTGCTTTCAGCCGGGATCCATCTAACATCAGCAATGTTATCCCCAGTTCCATGTCCTCTTCTGAATCCAGCCTGAATTTCTGGCAGTTTCCTGTCGACGTAATGCTGCAACCGCTTTTAAATGATCTTCAGCAAAATTTTACTTGCATGTGATATTAATCATATTGTTTGATAATTTCTGCATTCAGTTGGATCACCTTTCTTGGGAATAGGCATAAATATGGATCTCTTCCAGTCGGTTGGCCAGGTAGCTGTCTTCCAAATTTCTTGGCATAGACTAGTGAGCACTTCTAGTGCTGCACCCGTTTGCTAAAACATCTCAGTTGGTATTCTGTCAATTCCTGGAGGCTTGTTTTTTGCCAATGCCTTCACTGCAGCTTGAACTTCTTCCTTCAATACCATCAGTTCCTGGTCATATGCTACCTCTTGAAACGGTTGAACGTCAACCAGATCTTTTTGGTATAGTGACTCTGTGTAATCCTTTCATCTTCTTTTGATGCTTCCTGGGTCGTTTAATATTTTCCCCGTAGAGTTCTTCAGTATTGCAACAAGAGGCTTGAATTTTTAGTTCAGTTCTTTCAGCTTGAGAAATGCCGAATGTTTTCTTCCCTTTCGGTTTTCTATCTCCAGCTCTTTGCGTATGTCATTATAATACTTTACTTTGTCTTCTCTAGCTGCCCTTTTCCTTTTGCTTTAGCTATTCAGTGTTCAAGAACAAGTTTCAGAGTCTCTTCTGACATGCATTTTGGTCTTTTCTTTCTTTCCTGTCTTTTTAATGAT
Source organism: Trichechus manatus latirostris (assembly GCF_000243295.1). Taxonomy (NCBI): domain Eukaryota; kingdom Metazoa; phylum Chordata; class Mammalia; order Sirenia; family Trichechidae; genus Trichechus; species Trichechus manatus. The sequence goes on along the minus strand of NW_004444032.1, from coordinate 7,586,348 downwards.
CTCTTACTTTCATCATGTATAATGTCCTTGATGTCATTCCACAACTTGTCTGGTCTTTGGTCATTAGTGTTCAACGTGTCAAATCTATTCTTGAGACGGTCTCTAAATTCAGGTGGGATATACTCAAGGTCATACTTTGGCTCTCATGGACTTGTTCTAATTTTCTTCAGTTTCAACTTGAACTTGCAAATCAACAATTGATTGTTCCATAGTTAGCTCCTGGCCTTGTTCTGACTGAAGATACTGAGCTTTTCCATCATCTCTTTCTACAGATGTAGTCAATTTGATTCCTGTGTATTCCATCTGGCGAGGTCCACGTGTATAGTTGCCGTTTATGTTGGTGAAAAAAGTTATTTGCAATGAAGAAGTCATTGTTCTGGCAAAATTCTGTCATGCGATCTCCAGCGTCACTTCTATCACCAAGGCCATATTTTCCAATTACTGGTCCTTCTTCTTTGTTTCCAACTGTTGCATTCCAATCACCAGTAATTATCAATGCATCCTGATTGCATGTTCGATCAATTTCTGACTGGAGAAGTTGGTAAAAATCTTCAGTTTCTTCATCTTTGGCCTTAGTGGTTAGTTTGCAAATTTGAATAATAGTCATCTTAACTGGTCTTCCTTGTAGGTGTATGGATATTATCCTATTACTGACAGCCTTGTACTTCAGGATAGATCTTGAAATGTTCTTTTTGACAGTGAATGCAATGTCATTCCTCTTCAAGTTGTCATTCCCTCCATAGTAGACCGTATGATTGTCCAATTCAGAATGGCCAATACCAGTTCATTTTAGCTCACTAATGCCTAGGATATCGATGTTTATGCATTCCATTTCATTTTTGATTGTTTCCAGTTTTTCTAAATTCATACTTCGTACATTCCATGTTGCGATTATTAATGGATTTTTGCAACCATTTCTTTTCATTTTGAGTCATGCAATATCAGCAAATGAAGGTCCCGAAAGCTTGACTTCATCCATGTCATTAAGGTGGACTGGAGGTAGCTCTTCCCCAGTCGTCTTTTGAGTGCCTTCCAACCTGAGGGACTCATCTTCTACTATATCAGACAATGTTCTGCTGCTATTCATAAGGTTTTCACTGGCTAATTATTTTCAGAGGTAGATCACCAGTTCCTTCTTCCTAATCTGTCTTAATCTGGAAGCTCAGCTGAAACTTGTCTACCACGGGTGACCCTGCTGGTGTTTGAATACCAGTGACATAGCTTACAGTACCACAGCAACATGCAAGCCCCCCTAGTATGACAAACTGACAGAAACGTGGGGGATCTGTGTTTTAGAACCAACTAATTCAGCAAAGACATGGGACATAACTCATTCATCAACTCATTTAGTAAAGACATAGGACAAAAGCACACATTTATTGATTATGAAGAGCTTTGTCACAATAACAAAACAAAACCAAGTAGGTGAAACCACCCTGTATTACTGAAAATATTTTGTGATTATGAAATTTAATCTCAAGAGTGAGTTATTAGTTGCACTGTAATTAGAAATATTTTTTACTACATGGATAAGAGTGAACAGGATTAACCTAAAGAATTACATAAATATATTTTAGGATATTTTCATTTAGTAAACATTTTTACTTGTTCACAGTTTGATTATTTTTAAGCCAAATTTAACAGGCTTTAAACTCTTTGCCTAGAAGTTTTTTTTTTTTTTTTTGCCTTCATATATAATAAAGTCTGTCATTTATTTGAATATCCAACTGTCTTAGTTATCTAGTGCTGCTATAACAGAAATACCACAAGTGGATGGTTTTAACAAAGAGAAATTTATTCTCTCACAGTCTAGTAGGTTACAAGTCTAAATTCAGAGCATCATCTCCAGGGGAATTCTTTCTCTGTCTGTTGGCTCTGGAGGAAAGTCCCTGTCGTCAATCTTCCCCTGGTCTAGGAGCTTCTCAGCACAGGGACCCCAGGTCCAAAGGACACACTCTTCTCCTGGCTCTGGTTTCTTGGTGGTATCAGGTACCCCCACCCACTGCCCCGGCCCCACTCGCTTCCCTTTCCTTTTATCTCTTGTAAAATAAAAGGTGGTGCAGGCCACACCCCAGGAAAACTCCCTTTACATTGGATCAGGGATGTGACCTTAGTAAGGGTGTTACAATTCCACCATAATCCCCTTTAACATCATCTAATCTGGCCTCATGAACCTCAGGCAGAGATTAGGATTTACAACACATAGGAAAATTACAGTCACAAAATGGAAGACAACCAAACAATACTGGGAATCACAGCCTAACCAAGTTGACACATATTTTTGGGGGACACAATTCAATCCATGACATCAACGTATCAACTGAAACAACAGTCAACTTAAACTACGTTTCCAACTTAAAAATATGATTAGAAGAATTATATTCAAAATATTTAACAACCAGTACAATATGGGCGTTGACCTATCAGAATGGTCATCAGCATAAATAATAGATACAGCCACATCCATGTGTACTGGCTGAAAGCCATCCTGACTTTAGTATGGTATTAAACTAGGACATTTTGATTTCTGTTTTAAGACGGGGATTTCAAACTCAGAGATTTACAGGGACCAAGCAAGTGACATAAATAAGGGACGGAGCTGAGGGAAAGAAAACATGCATTAGTGAGCTCATGTCGAATTTTAAAGCTCAGCAATCACCTAAAGAGGACAGTAATTAGCTCTAGCTATTTGTTGCTAGGAGCAATGAAGATTGAAACGAATTTTTCAAAAACATCAAGAAATTTGGATATTTGGCAAAACAACTTTACTGACTGGGTGTGGCCCAAGAGCTGCCATTTTGTACCTCTATTGTAAGCCATGCCCATTCTCGAGCTTACTCTGGACAAAGAACAGAAATTTCTAATTTTTTTTTTGAATACCCTTCAGCCAAGACTGACTCAGAAGAAAAATCAGGACTCCTGCTTCATTTAAAAAACACTATTGTGTTCTGTAATGAACGTTTGTGTACCAGGTGTGTAATATAATGGGAGAACAACTTGTTTGAATGGATGTTTATTGATACTGTTTTAAGAAAACATAAACTGTATAGTAAATGTGAGATTACTTTATGTTATGCCTTATGTAATTTATAATCTTTGGCCATTTCCTGACCCTTGACTTTTGCTCTCTTTCTGCATAACCAGCCTTTTTTTTTTTTCCCTAATTAAATAAAAGACAGAAATGGATGTAAAAGGGCTCAAGTGATCCTGGAGTGTCACCTGTGTTTGTTGCCGCCTGTTTGCCAGTTGGAACCATTTCAAATTAATCTGATTTAAATGAATTTTTCTTGAAAGCAAAGGAGGAAGGTCGTAGTCAACCTAAGAAAGCTAAAAGATATTTTTGAAACATTAAAGAAGTTATTTAACTCTTATCTCACATTGTTTATTTATTCAGTAACTATTCAACAATTATCTATGTTATGCCAGGCACTGTTCCAAGTTCTAGGGATAGAGTAGACAAAGTCCTTGCCCTCTTAGGGCTTCCCTCCTGATAGGGCTGATAATGAGACAGTAAAAGCAGATAAACAAGATAATGACAGGCAGTGATACCCCACTGCTGTTGAGTTGATTTCGACTCATAGCAGAATCAGGGTTTTAACGACGTAAATCTCTATGGAAGCAGACTGCCACATCTTTCTCCCTCAGAGCCGCTGGTGGTTTCAAATCACCCATCTTTCAGTTAGCAGCCAGTTGCTTTAACCACTGCGCCACCAAGGTTCCTTCAGGGAGTGATAAGTAACTTGAGAAACAGGGGTCATTTGACATAAAGAAAGTGGGGGAGACCCCTTCTGAGTGGTGGTCAGGGAAGTCTTCTCTAAGAGATAATGTTTGGTCTGAAACTTGAAGGATGAGAATGAACCAGAATTTACTTCTAGTTTGTTTACTATTCTATTCTGGGCCCTTAGAACAGGTCCTGGCATATAGTTTGAACGTATGTGTGAATGAACGCATAAATGAAAGGATGGAGCAACCTCGGTGGAGCTGGGAAAGAGTATTCCAGGCAAAAGGACCAGCAATGCAAAGATCCCACAGCAAGAAAGGTCTTAGCATATTTGAGGATCAGAAAGGAGGCCAGTGTGGCTAGAGAGCATGGAACTGGGGGATAGTGGAATGAAATAAGTATGGAGAGGCAGGCAACATTATTAGATGTTGCTTGGAGATTTGTACTTAAACATGACGTGATTTTAAGAGATGGGCTCTAGAATACGACTGCCTGGATTTAGATCCCTGCCCATTACTTACTAGCTGGTGACCTCTACAAGTTAGTCAAACTCTCTATGCCTCAGCTTCCTTGTCTATAAAATGGGAAAAATAATAATACCCATAGTCTTGTTTTGAGGATCAAGGAAGTTAATTTGAAGATAGGCTAGAAAAGTCTCACCCCACAAATTTGAATAGGTAGAGGGTTTCACAGGGTTTATAGTTCAATAGGAGGTTCATGTGTTTTCTGACCATATGTATTCTGTCCTTTGTGAATTGTCTTTTTGTTATAGTTATTTGCCAATTTTTCTATTGGATTGTTCTTTTAAAAATTATTTTCTAAGTGTTCTTTGACTACTAGGAATATTAAGACTTTGTCAATGTGTTTTACAAATATTTTTCCCAGTTTTTCATTTGCCTTTCTATGATGCTTATGACATTTATACCATACAGAAATTACAAAGATTTATGTAGTAATGTATGACTGAATGTATAATTTTAGATTTTGAGACATAAAAGGTGTAAGAATACCTTTACATATTTACATCTATATTTCTTCTAATACTTTTTGCATTATTACATTTAAATCTTTGTTCCTAATGGCATATTTTTAAAAGAGAGATACAGGGATATTTTCACCGTTACCATTTTGGTAAATAACCTTTCATATATTTTTTAGTGCAACAATATATACATATAAATACATGCAGTTCTTTTTATATAAGTGGGGTTATATTATGTAGGGTATTCTATAACCTGATTATTTTTACTTAGCAGCCTCATGGACATCTTTCCATGTATATAAATCTATTCTTCATTTTAATTTTTGCATAGTGTTACATTGTATCTTTGTACCATAATTTACTTACTGATTGAAAACACTTAGTCCACGTTCATAGTTTCCCTGCTACATTGCAATGAACATCTTTGTTCATAAATCTTCTCATGCCTGTGAAAATCTCTTTTTAGTATAAATAACTGGAAGCTGGAAATGTAGTTGCTGGTTTATTTACATGATGGTGAACATGTCAGAAATGTCGTACCAATTTAATCACACCAACAATGTATGAAAATGGAGTAATACCTTTTTTTTCAGGATTTTGACAGTCTTTTAAATCTTTAATTATCTTAGATATGAAAAATGTTTCATAATTCTTTTATTTTGCATTTTGGTGATGATTAGTGAGCTAGAATATCTCTTTATATATAGGATCATTGATTCAGACAAGGAGGGCCAGGAAATTAGAGAAGGCCCCTAAAGTGGAGGAGATCCTTGCGGGATAAAGCCAGGGAAAGAAAACTAGTATTTATAGAGTCAGAGCTCAATGTCTGGGGGCTGTTGACAAGTGATAGGTGACTATCTGAAAAGAGGATAAGCTTCAAGAAGGCAGAACAAGTGGTAACTGGTTGGTTGGAGAACCTACGTGACAAATGAAAGCAAGGAGTCTAGGCACAACAAATATTTGAAAACTCAAACAGGACTGGGGACAAGGGTAACCATTCCAGTCACTGGGCTAAGGTTCAGAGGCAACAGTTCCCCAAAAGTCTTGTCAAGGACAGAGATCATCAAAGCAGACACACAAGTCATAGAGACTGGTGTCCAATTCTTGTCTGGAGCTCCCTAAAGGCAGAGGGCTTCTTGGAGTGGTCCTTTTGGCAGGGTAAGAAGGGACTGTGTCGTAGTATGAGTGAGAAGAAAAGATTAGGGGACATCCCCATCCCAGTTCCCAGTGGCCCTTGGAGACCTCAGAAATAAGCTAACATGTCTAACCTCCGTAATGCCTGCTTTCCCTCCTATACACCCTTGTAAGTGAAAGGCACCGCCACAATCCATTAAGTTTCCCAAGTCAGGGAACTGAGCGTCATTCTTGTCTTTCTCTTTTTCATCGCTTACCTCTTGTCAACCACTAGCCCTTTAATTTTATATTCTTAGTTTTCCTCAATCTCTTTTCTTCTCTGCACTTCTATTAACATAGTTCAGGCTTTGGTCACTCGTTACTTAGATTACTTAAAAAAAGTCCCTTGAGACCACGCTCTAGGGGAACATCTAGCTCAATTGGCATAACATAATTTATAAAGACAATGTTCTGCATTCTACCTTGGTGAGTAGTGTCTGGGGTCTTAAAAGCCTGTGAGCAGCCATCTAAGACACTCCACTGGTCTCACCCCTTTGGGAGCAAGGGAGAATGAAGAGAACAGGATACAAGGAAAAGATTAGTCCAAAGGACTAATGGACCACAGCTACCAAGGCCTCTACCGGAATGAGTCCAGTACAGCTAGATGGTGCCCAGCTACCACCACTGACTGCTCTGACCGGGATCACAAAAGAGGGTCCTGGACAGAGCTAGAGAAGGATGTAGAACAAAATTCTAACACACACAAAAAGACCAGATTTACTGGCCTGACAGAGACTGGAGAAACCGCAGGAGTACGGCCCCCGGTCACCCTTTCAGCTCAGTGGCAAAGTCACTCCCGAGGTTCACTGTTAAGCCAGGGATTGGACAGCCCCTAAAACAAAACAGGACTAGTGAGGCACAGCAGTCCAGGGACAAGGACTAGAAGGCAGAACAGGACAGGAAAGCTGGTAATAGGGAACCCAAGATTGAGAAAGGACAGTGTTGACATGTGGTGGGGTTTTTAACCATTGTCATAGGGCAACATGTGTTCTAACAGTTTAATGAGAAATTATTCTGTTCTGTAAACCATCTAAAGCACACAAACACAAAAAAAGAATTATCTACGTGAGATCAAATTGACAACAGCAACTCAAAAGGTTTGTTGGGAAGCCTAGGGGACAGTGAGTTGAAGATAATGGTGATTGAATAATTTGGAAAAGGATAGCGAGAATAGCAGCACAACTGGAAGAAAGTAATCGATGTCATCGAATTGTACACGTAGAAATTTTTGAAATGGTGTATCTTTGGCTATGTATATTTTCACCAAAAAAAACAAAGGGTCCTCCAAAGCTGAGAAGGGAAAATGTTGACATGTCATGGGGTTGTTAACCAATGTCATAAAACAATATGCTTACTGATTGTGTAATGAGAAACTATTTGTTCTGTAAATCTTCACCTAAAGTACAATAAAAATAAATACATAAATAAAAAAGTTCCCTTGACTCTCTTCTAGGGTAAGGAAAGCTCAGACTTTAAGGCTACACTCTTGGGAGGGTGATGGGAAAACACTCTTTGTTCTTGTTGATTCCAAAGCCAGAAAAAACTAGGCAGTTAGAATATTCCACTTCTCCCCAAATTGAAGCAAACAAATAAAATACAAACAGAAAACCCATTTCCCTTGATCCATTCCTCCCTTGAGAAAATCCTATTGTATCTTTTTTTTTTAAACTATCAAATATCATGTTTACATTTCTGCCTGCCTGCATTTCCTTACACTCAGTTTTCAATCCCTTGGATTGAAGCTTCCACCTCTTTTTTTACTCAAGTTTGCTCTCAGAGATCACCAATGCCAAACCCAAAGGAATCCAATTAGGAATTTTTCTGTTGCAGGTGATGGAAATTCCAACCAACATGGACATAACTCAAAAATAGAATGTACTGGCTCATATAATTGACAGTCCAAGGATAGAACGAAGTACAGGCATGGCTTCTTCCAGGACTCAAATAGTATCACCAAGATGTGATTTCTCTTTTTATTGGCTCTAATTCCTTGGCGTTTGCTCCACTTAGGACCATGCATTGGGCAAGATGTTCACTGAGAGGGATATCTAGAGGAACAAGATTGTGTTTCACCCTTTCCAATTGTGTCCCGAGTCCCGGAAACAATCACTATGGCCAAGGGAACGTGTTGCTCCAATTGGCCAGACTTGAGTCTCATGCTCTATCTCTAGGCTTTGGGGCAGAGATGTCCAATAGAAATATGATGGGAATCAGAAGTGTGAGATACAGATGTAAGCCACATAAGTGATTTTAAATTTTCTAGTAGCTACATTTAAAAAAGCAAAAAGAAATAGGTGAAATTAAATTTAATGGTATATTTTACTTAACCCAGTATGTAAAAAAAAAAATTTCAACATGCAATCAATATAAAAAATTAGTACTGAGATATTTTACATCCTTTTCTTGTACAGTGTCTTCAAAATCAGCATTTTAACAAGGCTCTTAAGTGATGATAATGTGTGTGAGGGTTGTGTCTATGAGTCATACTTTGAGAAACACTGTGCTAGAGGCTCTTTTATTTCTTCTGTGTTCCTCAAATCACCCTTGGTTGGAGTACTTAGAGATCTGCTGAAATACATATCAGCAGTTGAGAGTTGAAGGGAGGGTATTGGTTAGAGCACAGGTAGAATTAATGACATTTAATACTGCTGGAGTGGTGGTTAAGGGCTAGGCTACTAACAGCGATTCAAACCCACCAATGGCATCACTAGGGGGGTGCGGACTGCCCAGGGTGACACTGTCAGAGGGTGTGACACCAAAATGATTGTCTATAAAATTTTTGTGCAGTGTTTCAGCAGAAATTTATTATTTTTTATAAAATCCCTAGAGTTATAATAACAAAAACACTTTTTGTAAGCCCGTCTTGTTGTTAGGTGCTGTTGAGTTGGTTCCGACTGGTAGTGACCTTATGTACAAACGAAAGAAACACTGCCCAGTCCTGCACCATCCTCCTAATTGTTGCTATGTTTGTGCTATATTGTAGCCACTGTGTCAATCCATGTTCTTGAGAGTCTTCCTCTCTTTTGTGACCCTCTATTTTACCAAGTATGATATCCTTCTCCAGTGACTGGTCCGGCTGAAGAACAACCACAAAAAAACCCGGTTGCTGTGCAGTCCATTCCAACTCATAGAGACCCTATAGGACAGAGTAGAACTGCCCCATAGGGCTTCCAAGGAGCAGCTGGCGGATCTGAACTGCTGACGTTTTGGTTAGCAGCTGAGCTCTTAACCACTGAGCCACCAGGGGTCCAGTCCCAGCTTACATGTATCAAAATACCTACAAGGCCCTGGTGGCCCAGTGGTGAAAAGATTTACAGGGTGCTACAGCTGCTAACCAAAAACAAAAGGTCAGCAGTTCAAATCCACCAGCTGCTCCTTAGAAACCCTACAGAACAGCTCTACTCTGTCCTATAGGGCCACTATGAGCCAGAATCAACTCCACAGCAACTCATTTGGTTTTTTTATCCTATTATGGAGCCCCGCTGGCATAATGATTAAGAGCTTGGCTGCTAACCAAAAGGTTAGCAGTTCAAATCCATCAGCCACTCCTTGGAAACTCTATAGGGCAGTTCTACTGTGCCCTATAGAGTCTCTATGAGCCGAAACTGACTCCATGGCAAAGGTTTTAATGCCCTCTGGTCAGAGCTATCATTATTACCTAATTACAATGACGCTTCCAAATGATGTAGGTTCTGCTGCAGGAGCAGCAAGCATGTGCTGTTTTCGTTGCTGCTGTTTTTACGGTCACTAATTTTGTCAAATTTTTTGGTGTTTTACCTACAAAATTGTGGTAATTAGTATTTGTGAATGTATATCAATAACTTTTCTAGAATAAAGTAGTAATTAAGGGAAAAGAATGAGTAATACACGAGAATTACGATTTATAAGTAACATTAGTACAAAAAACATTACTAAGGATTCTGTGTGGTCTGGTAGAGGGAGGAGGTCCATGGGGAGGGGTGACACCATGAATTACCGCACTGGGTGACAGTAACCCTAGTGACGCCACTGGAACCCACCAGCCACTCCACTGGAGAGAGATGTGACAGTCTGCTTCTGTAAAGATTTACAGCCTTTGACACCCTATGGGGCAGTTCTACTCTATCCTGTAAGGAAGCTGTAAATCTAAAGAGATGGCATCGGGTTAATATTGCTGGCATGTTGCTGCCACCTGTTGGTTGTAATACATATTGCAGCCACATAAACCAAAAACGGATTTTGGTCATTTGTGAGCCCTTGACATTCCTGGGAACACACCTCCTCAACTTCATCTTAAAATGACTTTCCTTTGGAATTCATATTTATTCAAGAGCATGGAAAATCTTAACAGTTTGTGTTATGGATTATCAGGCCTATGGCTACCAGGATGTTTTTTTTTTCTCTGCTGCAGCACATATAGATTTCTCCCTCCTTTAAACACTTATTACCCATATATGTCAGTAATCTACAGGAATTTTTCCTGTTTTTTGTTTCTGCAGGCTTTGTCTCTCTTGCTATTCTTGTACAGCTTCTAAAATCACTGACCAGCGCAAATTTCTTAACATCTCTAAGCCTTTGTTCCTTCAGTCGTAAAATGCAGGATGATAGTGTTACCTTCTCCGTAGCGTTGTTGGGAAGATTAAACTGCGTATGTCTTATAGCGTAAAGTGTTCGTTACAGTGTCTGACATATATGAGAAATTCTGTACGTGTTGTCAAGAATGAGAAGTCTTAACTGGAAATTTGTACAGTGACTGAATATTAAGGAAGTGAATTTTATGTTCTGTTGAAAAATCCTTATGCTTTAAAAAACAGTTCTTATATTTTAGGGATGCAAAATGAAATCGTTACGGGTGAAATGATATGACTACTTGAATTCACTTCAAAACAAAATAGGAGGAGGAAGTGGGTGGTGACATAGGTGAACCTGTAATACTGGCCATGATTCGGTAATTGTTGAGGCTGAGTGATGGGTGTATGATGATTCATGATACTATTTTGTCTATTTGAAAATTCCGTAAAAGTTAAATAAGAAAAAGAATGGCTAGTCTTTATATCCCTCACAGTACTGTGTACAGTCTGTACACACTGTGGGCACTGCTTTTTGATTGATTGCTATCTTGGGAGAGAATTTTGTCTTTTGAGGGGTGCGTGTTATTCTTGTCTTTGAAAAAAAAAAAAGATGAACTTAAAAGGATTGGTTGCACATGCTTCCAGAAAAAATGTTAGATGGGTGCATGTGCTAGTCTAACAAGCTAAATGTATTTCGTCAGAAAAATAATAATAAAGTGTAACACCATTGGCACAGGAAATATTTGCGGTTCTTCAAGAGATGCCAAAGGGTGTCTTGCAGAGATTACTTCGTTCAGCAGTTCTCTTCTTGATTCTCATAAATAAATGAAGAGAATATCCACTTTGCCTGTGGTCAGGAATCAAAGAAATGCCTGATGATTATGTTCTGTGCTATAGAACATCAGAGAATCCACTCAATAGTGGCAGGGATGTTTCCACAGAGGTAACAGCTCTTGGATCCACTCGTCATCTAACCTTATTACATCTAGTTCATTCATAAACCTGCTCCTATGTTTCTCTTCACACCTTTCAAGCCAAGAGTAAGGTCCAGCTCCTCCCTGCTTAAAACCCAAAACCAAACCTGTTGCTGTCGTAATAATACTTCCCATTTTTAAGGGCCTGCGTGCCCTAGTGGCACAGTAGTTAAGAGCTACGGCTACTAACCATATAGGTCGGCAGTTGGAATCCAGCTGGTGCTCCTTGGAAACCCTGTGGGGCAGTTCTACTCTGTCTTATAGGGTACCTGTGAGTCGGAATTGACCCGACAGCAGTGCGTTTGGTTTTTTTATTTTACTATGTGCCAGGTGCATTATTTAAGTTTTCTCTAATTCTTTTTAACAATCTGCAATTGTTATCTCTATTTTACAGATGAAGAAACAATTTAGAGGTGAGCAAATTTGTCCAATGGCACAAGCATTCTCCCTGGTTTTTCTTCTCCCTGGTTTTATCCTACCCACTTTTCAAAGCCAATTTAAGTAATCATCTCTTGCATAAAGACTTCCGTCAGGGCCACAGCCCCTTGTGATCTCTGAATTCCAGGGCTTTGAACCAATTCTTCCTGGTATGAACCCCTGCTGAGAAAGTGCATTTCCACCCCAGATATACTGAATCAGAATCCACATTAGGGATCTGGTTAAAATGTAGATTTTGATTCAGTTTATCTGGGGTGGAAATGTAAATTCTCAGCAGGGGCTCGAATCGGAATGAAGCAGTTCAAAGCTCTGCTAAATTCCTTCAGCACCTTTATCTTTTTTTATATTTTCACTCACTTTCATTCATTCAACTTTTTTTTTTGAGTGCCTGTAATGTGCAAGGGGCCCTGGTGGTGCAGTGGTTAATAGCTATGGCGTACTACGGCTGCTAACCAAAAGGTTGGCAGTTCAAATCCACCAGCCGCTCCTAACTCTATGGAGCAGTTCTACTTTGTCCTATAGGATTACTATGAGTTGGAATTGACTCAACGGAAAAGGGTTTAATGGGTTATAGTGTGCAAGGCGCTATTCTATGTTCTGGGGATAAATCAGTGAGCAAAACAGAAATCGTAGCCCTTGTGGAGCTTAGATCCTAGAGTCAGTAAAAAACCATAAAACACAATAAAGTGATTATACAGTATGTTAGCAGATGATAAGTTCTGTGAAAAAAAATAAAGCTTGGTCAAGGAGAATGAGCATGCAGGGCAGAGGTAGGATGGATAGTAATTTTATGTAGGGTGGTCAGGGCAGGCCTCATTTAGAAGATGACCTTTGAGTGAAGACTTAAAGGAGCCAAGGGAGTTAGTCATTTGGTTAATGGTGGTTGGTGAGGAGCAGGGTGGGGGAGGGGTGAATGGAAGGCCCAGCTTGGGGCTAGTGTGTTTTCTGTCACTTCTTTTCTGCTCACGTGGATGCCTGATTTCCTCAACTAAATTGTGAGCTTTCTGAAACCAGGGAGATTTGCTGGTAATGTTTTTGCATTGCCTTCAGTGTCCTGCACAATATTTTGTACTTTAGTAGGTGGCCATTGAAAACCTTGTGGAACACAGTTCTACTCTGACACACATGATCACTATGAATTGGAATCCACTGGATGACAAATGGAGCCCTGGTGGCCTAGTGATTGAGAGCTATGGCTGCTAACCAAAAGGTCAGCAGTTCGAATCCATCCTGCTCTTTGGAAACCCTATGGGCCAGTTCTACTCAGTCCTATAGGGTTGCTATGAGTTGGAAATGATTCGATGGCAATGGGTTTTGTTTTGGTTTTGGATGACAACTAGTTAGGTGCTCAATGAACAATATTTGGTAATTGTCGATTTATTGATTATGGTACACCGATGGCCTGGTGTCTTTGTATTTATAATCATTTTGAAGCATTAATGATAAATGCCTGCATTAGTACCCCAAAATGCATATTTGCTTTATTGAGTTTCCTACTTTATTGGAAGTAACCATAGGATGTGACCAAGGAAGAAGCAACACTGCCCCCTTCTGGGAAGAAAGTACTAGCTGCTTTTAACTAAATTATTCTCAGCTTACTTAACATACTGTTAAGTACGCTGTAACTCATTAATCACAAATTAATCACACTGTAACTCAAATCAACCACAAATACCTAGATTAACATTTTGATACAATTTTCTTTTGTTGTTTAAGCATCATCTAAGAAAATGCAAATTCTCAGGAAAAAAAGAAGATGTACAGGAAATGAAGGAAGTTATTTCCATAATAAAACACAAAATATCTAGGGGACAGGGCTGTATAGAAGTAATTCTTAAAACCATTTGGGCCAATTTTTCCCATAACAAATGGGGAAATTCAGCCCCAGGAAACCTGGGTTAAGTAATCAGGAGTCTTCCACCACAGGAGGTATGATGTAGAAGAGAGAGCCAGGCAAGAATAAAAGTAGTAGGGAATTGTGGAAAGAGCAAGGGCAGACAAACTCGAGTTTGCCACGTATTGACTGTATTACCTTAGTTGTGTTATTTAACCCTCTGAGCTTCCTTTTCCTTTCCTACAAAATGGGGTTAATAATACCTGTCTTGCAGCGTTATGAAATTTAAAAAATAGCTAATTTAACATGTCTGGCACATAGTAGCTTTTCGATTAATAGTAGTGTACCTGTCAGAGTTCTGGGTAGCAAACAATCTATCTGAGAAATAATCTTTGGTCTGCTTATGCAGAAAAGAAATTTATTGACAGGCTATCAAGTAGTGACAGAATCAGTGTGATGCAGGCTTGGCAAACTGGCAGGAAGCTAGGTGCCCAAATCTCCACTAGTATTTTCCACCGGAAGGGTCTGCATAGGACACCACTGTGGCCACCACTAGCCCTCAACACTGGAGACCATTGCTGCTGCCAGTGGGGTAAATTCTAAATTGTCAGTTTCTTCGTGCCATCCTTCTCGATTCATGTCCCAGTGGGAGCATCTAGTTGGCAGAGCTTAGGGTCTAAGCCTGCTCTAACTGCTGGGGCCAGAAGAAGCACAGGTGACCAGCTGGGCTTCCTACGGGAGTCTGGTGTTACATTATAGTGGAATCCTCAAACATGGAAAGGGGGTTCGAATGGAGGACAGCCCCCAAAGCAACAAATATCTACAGGTAGCTACTGTGACTATTCTTGGTTCTCCACAAGCCATCTCTCTGCAACTCAGTATGAAGGCACCATAGGCTTTATAGCTAGAAGGACCCTAGTAACCCTTTATTTGAAAGTTTAGTGTCTTAGTTATCTAGTGCTGCTATAGCAGAAATACTACAAGTGGATGACTTTAACAAGCAGAAATTTATTCTCTCACAGTCTAGGAGATTAGAAGTCCAAATTCAGGGTGCTAGCTCCAGGGGAAGGCTTTCTCTCTGTGTTGGCTCTAGGGGAAGGTCCTTGTCATCAATCTTCCCCAGTCAAGGAGCTTCTCAGTGTACGGACCCCGGCTCCAAGGGACACGCTATTCTCCCGGCTCTTGTTTCTTGGTGGTATGAGGTCCCTATGTTTTTCTGCTTGCTTCTTTCTTTTATATCTCGAAAAAGATTGATTTAAGACAAAACCTAATCTTGTAGATTGAGTTCTGCCTCATTAATATAACTGCCTCTAATCCTGCCTCATTAACATCATAGAGGTAAGTTTTACAAAGCATAGGAAAATCACATCAGATGACAAAATGGTGGACCATCACACAATACTGGCAATCATGGCCTAGCAAAGTTGATATACATTTTTGGGGGACACTATTCAATCCATGACACTTGGGAAACCAAGTTTTTAAGCCTTAGCCATACTATATAGAGTTATCACAAAGCAAGACTCGCACCCTGAACCTCCATGCTCAATCCTGAAGACAGTATTTTTCAACCCTTTTAAACCTACCATCTCTTACGGAAATCCTAAAATCTCATCTACCAGCCCTCCCATTTTAATTTGCTCTACCAGGGAGGTATGTTTTCCAACTGAGAAGGTAGAAGGTAGGGTGTTTTCTGCATGTTACCAGTTGCTTCACTTAGTTAGGGTAGGATGCTATGATGTCAAAGTCTGTGGTCCCATTCCTTATATGGCATTTACATGTATGGCATACATCTTACAAAGGTGATACTTAATTTGAGGGGTAATAGTTAAATAATTAAGCAGTACTTTAGACCAAAAGCTTTAGCTTCAGGGCTGCAGTTATCTTCTCCTTGCGAGTCCTTGGGAGTATTGTTTAACTCTCTGCGCCTCACCCAAGAAATGTAAATCCTATTACTTCGTGTGATTGTTGTCGGAATGAAGTGAGATGATGCCTGAAAAGTGCTGAAGAATGCCTAGCACAACCGAGAGCTTGCCAAGTTTTACACTCTGTAGCGCCCATTAAGCAAACGGTAGTTTTATTTGGTTGCTTATGTTGTCTTCCAAGCATAAGCTCACATTTCACCTCCGAACATTTTAACACCATTCCCCCAAAACGCTCCTTCAATGCCCTGCTGCCACAAAGCACTAGGCTCTTTACGACAGCGCACGACGCCTAGCCTGACTAGCACGCTTCATCCGGAGCCCAGACAGCGCGGGCCAATCGCGCTGTCTCCAGGCGATGACGTCAGGGAGCGCCTGTGCATGCGCAGGGCGGGGAGACGTTGGCAAGGTGGCGGTGGTGATTAGCGGGGGTGAAAGCGTTGGCAGCAAGGAAAGTACGGGAGCAAAATGCAGAGCTGGAGTCGTGTGTGCTGCTCCTTGGCCAAGGTGAGGGCCTACTGGGTGGGGTCGTGCAGAGCCACAGGTATAAAGAGGTCCGCTGACTGGATTTGGGACGCGGCCTAACTCTGGTGGTGGTAGGAGAGGCCGGCGGCTTGGCTGGACAACCCCGATCCCGCCTCTACCAGTTCAGCCAAGGCCGCGGGTGGGAGGAAACGGCTCCTTTTTCGGCTACGGCGGGCCCGGGACGGGGCTGTGGAGAGTCATTACGACCAACAGTCTCACACACCTCACCCCTAAGCCCTAGCCAAGGGGCAAGCGGGTCACACACAGGGCTCTCCACCTTGGTGGAGAAGGATAAGCCGCCGTTATCTCGTATGGTCTGGCTCTATACTTTCTGCCCTTTTCCTAAACTAAATCCCGGCCCTGGAGTGACTGAATTTTGCAGTGACTGGGCAACCTTGGGGCCTCTACTTGAAAGGCCCAGACACAGTTAACCCCAACAGATGGCCCTAGGAATTCTCTAAAGTCCCTTCACTGCCTGCAGTTTCAAACTAAGTCCGTTGCTATCCTTCAGGTCGCCCAAGAGACTGGTATTTTTAATTGCATGGGTTATTATCATGACAGCTTTCCCTTTTATCAGTGTATCAACTGCAGCCACACTGTATGTGTGTGAGATGGTGGCTGGGTACTGTGTTGATGGAGACTTTACAGATAATATAGGTGTCATACCCCCTTGTTTCAAAAGTAAGTAGCCAGAGTTCCAGAAACTAACACGCTAGAGGTCATGCTTTTCATGCCGGGTAAAGCTGGGACGAAAACTCAGGACTGACATTTAGTCTGCTGCTCTTAGATCTGCTGTCCTGACCTCAGCTCAGGTACAAGAGTTGCCTTGGAATAGAGAACATTACAACATCAGTGTAGGTTTTGTCACTGTCTGCCATCTGCCTGCCGTGATAGGAGCTATTTGTTTTCTTTGTGCCTCATTGTTCTTAGGAAATTATTGCCATCCACATGTAGAGATTGTTGCAGAGACTGTGGTGCAAAGTGTAAAACTATAGTAGTTCGAGTATATGAGTGCATTATTTAACGTATTTTCCTAAGTTACCTTGTCTAATTTTCTATTCCTAGTCAGAGCCCTGGTGGCTCAGTAGTTAAGAGCTTGGCTGCTAACCAAAAGGTCGGCAGTTCAAATCCACCAGCTGCTTCTTGGAAACCCTATCGGGCAGTTCTGCTCTGTTCTATAAGGTCGCTATGAGTTGGAATCGACTCCGTGGTGATAGATTAGTTGATGGCTAGGGAACATATTCATAGATTGTTCTAGGTAAATATGGACCATACATGCATGGGAGATTAGAGTTAGGAAACAATAACGACAAGTACAAGAGGGTGGTCATAATGTAGATTATTCAGGTAGTTAAGTTAGGACTTTAAGAGTGTCTTTGTCACCTAGTGGTGCTATAACAGAAATACCACAAGTGGATGCTTTAACAAAGAGAAATTTATTCTCTCATAGTCTAGTAGGCTATAAGTCCAAATTTAGGGCATCAGCTCCAGGGGAAGGCTTTCTCTTTCGGCTCTGGAGGAAGGTCCTTGTGATTCATCAGTCTTCCCTTGGTCTGGGAGCTTCTCCGTGCAGGAACCTCAGGTCCAAAGGCTCCCGGTGTTGCTTTCTTGATGGTATGAGGTCCCCATGTCTTTCTGCTTGCTTCTGTCTTTTATATCTCAAAAGAGATTGGCTTAAGACACTATCAAACTTTGTAGATTTCGTCAGTATAACTGCCACTAATCCATCTTATTACATCGTAGTGATAGGATGTACAACACATAGGGAAATCACCTCAGATTACAAAATGGTAGACGATCATACAATAGTGGGAATCATGAGCTAGCCAAATTGACAGATATTTTTGGGGGACACAGTTCAATCCATGACAGAGAGTTTTAATTATGACATCAAAATGATCACTGGCAGTAAAAAATTAGCCTTGCTTTCTGAAAACATAGTAAAACTTACGCCATTGAATACATTTCTTATTAGCGTAAGTATGAAGTTGTTTGTTGAATATTCATAATAAAAAGATAGTGTGGCGAGCTGAGATTGAAAAGTTTAAATGATTGTTGCTGTCAAAGAGGAGAAATTGATAGTGTAACCTCTGTGTTGCAATGGAAGATACATTAACAATGCTTATTAGGTTTGCCTAAAATCATTGTGTTTTCATTAACTTATAGTAGTCATGTGCTGTGGCTGCTAACCAAAAGGTCGACAGTTTGACCCCACCGGGCCCTCCTTGGAAACTCTATGGGGCAGTTCTACTCTGTCCTGTAGGGTCGCTATGAGTCAGAATCAACTCGACAGCAGTGGGTTTTTTGGTATAGTAGTCATGTTTTGAATTCATATTTTACATAATAGGAGCTTTACTTTCTGTCTTCTAGAGAGGCCATTTCAGTCGAATATCTCATGGCCTACAGGGAGTTTCTGCAGTGCCTTTGAGAACTTATGCAGATCAACCAAGTAAGTACTTTTTAGCAAAACAGTTTTTCTTATATTAGTTGATAGTTCCTTTGTGTTTAAATGTAAAAGAAAGGGAATATTAGAATAACCATTAATAATTTCTCTTAGAATTCATTTGTTCATATATTCATTTGAACGTTTATTGAGCACCTAGTGTTTTCCAGGTAGTGAACAAGGCAAAGCCCTGCTCTTATGGAACTTATAGTCTGGTGGTAAGGTACTAATAGTACACAAGTAACAGATAAATATTTTGGGAAGTGATAAGTGAAAATTAAAGCAGGTAGTTGGAAGGAAAGGAGACTGTTTTTGATAGGATGCCAGGGAAGGCCTTTCTGGGGAGATGATGTCTGAACATGGGGCTGAGTTAAGTGAGAGAGTGAGGATGTTATTTCAGGCAAAGGGAAATAACAGTGAGAAGGGTCTGAGTGGGGGAATTAGCTTGTGAGGTTTAAGGAAAACTGTGAAGACTGGTGTGGCTGGAGCAGAGACCCATTAAATGCAAAATCAGAGAGGTGGATTGGGGTTAGATCATGGAGAGCTTTATAAGTCAGGACAGTGAGTTTTCAGTTTACTCCAGGTGTGATGGGAATCTGCTGAAGGAGTTTGAGCAGGGGAGTATTTCATATGTTTACATTTTAAAAAATTAATTCCGTCTACTGGGTAAGAGTGAATATATTGGTTGTTTAGAATAGTGGGATGACTTTAGAAATCCTGAGTGAAAATATTGATTTATTTATCAAAAGCATATTTTTAAAGACTATAAGAATATACTCTGAAAGGAAGCTATTGATTATATTATCCTTTTTATGCGTTTTTACATTTTTGAAGTTTTCTGTAAAGGATATGTATTTTATTTTTTAAATATTTAAAACAGAAAGTTAATGGACTTTTTATTAAGGTATTTTGGCCTCCCAGTATCAAGGATGGGCATCCCTGGCTGGTGCAAATGGTTAATGCAGTCAGCTGCTAACCAAAAGGTTGGAGGTTTGAGTCCACCCAGAGGTGCCTCAGAAGAAAGGCCTGGTGATCTACTTCTGAAAATCAGTCATGAAAACCCCGTGGAACACAGTTCTGCTATGACACATATGTGACTGTCACGAGTCAGAATTGACTCGACAGCAGCTGGTGGTTTTAGTACCAAGGATGTTGATCTTTTTTTTTTTTTAATTATCTATTTGACATACTGGATGTACTCTTATAAATTATAAGTAAAACTGCATATGATGTCTTGAAGCTTTATCGTAGAAACCGTTGGCTGGAGTGAACTGTGACCATCAGCCTCCCTGCATTCTGTGAAAGAATTTTATCCTGTATCCTTAATTGTCTTCTAACCATTATCATTTGGAATATTTTATTTTGAGAAGAAGGTAGAGAGATTCCGCTAACCATTGACCAGCAGTGAGTGAGTGATTTATCCTAGCTTTGAACAAGTCAAGAAATCCTTTACAAACATACTGGTTTGACAGTGGGGAAAAAAAGTTAGATCTGGCGTACCCATTTTTAAGGAGTCTTGGTGGTGCAGTGGTTAAGAGCTCGGCTGCTAACCAAAAGGTCGGCAGTTGAAATCCACCAGCCACTCCTTGGAAACCCTATGGGGCAGTAATACTCTGGCTTATAGGGTTTCTGTGAGTTGGAATTGACCTGACGGCAGTGGGTTTTTGGAGCAATGGTTTTGTGCTCAGCCGCTAACTGAAAGGTCAGCAGTTCAAACCTACCAGCCGCTGGGTGGGAGAAAAGCGCTGGTGATCTGCTCCCGTAAAGATTACAGCCTAGGAAACTTTCTGGGGCAGTTCTACTCTGTTCTGTAGGGTCGCTGTGACTCCGAATCAACTCAGCGGCACACAGGAACAACAACATACTCATTTTCTCCAATGTGTTTTTATTAAATGGGAATGTTATTCTTTTCCATTCACACAACAGGAGAAATGTTAGATTTTCATTTCCACAGCTACAATTTAAAGACTTTGCATGACTAAATCTCTGCCTTTGGAATCGTTCAACAAAGATTTATTCAGTATCTACTGTATGTAGACAGTCCCAAGCAGAAACTTAGATTTTAATGGAATAGACTAATTGAACACTCCTGAGTCAGTTTAGTGATCCTTTGTCATTGAGTAAATTGTAAATCCTTTAGTACTCATATATATAAAGTGTGTAAAGCTTTTGGATGGACAAAGTAACAAGCACTTTACATATTTATATTCATGTTAGGTGTTTAATGGCTGTCGTTTCTTCAAGAATGCAAGCTTCATCAGGGCATGGATCATGTCTGTTTTGTTAGCACCTAAAATGATATCTGGCATACAGTAGGTACTCAGTACATATTTATTGAATAAATAGGCCCTGGGACCATGTCTGTTTTAGTTACTGCTCTAGCATAAGCATCCAGTATGGTGTGGCACAAAATAAGGACTCTAACAAGGACAATAATAATAACTGATGCACTGAGGGTTCTGTGTTAGGCGCAGTCTTTAATCCTCACGGCCATCCTACCAGATACATACTTCTCTTACTAAGTACCTCATACTCACTTAGTGAATTTGGTAATTCATGATTACTTCATTATGTCTCTTTTCCTGTTCTTCATCTCTTTTCCTATTCTTCTTTTTATTTAATTTTACAAATAACCTTGGTTTATCTACGTTTTGATATGTACCTGTTTTCCCTAACTACACTGTAAGGTTATTGAAGGTAGCCATGAGTTCCTCATAGGGCAGCATTCATAAATATTTATTGATTTCATTCTGATAGTAAAACAGCTTCTTTTTGTCATAGTTGGAGTTTCTGATCACCCTGGAGATTATGGGATCATCTGAGCGTTCTTGGAAGGCAGTAGAACACAGTGGTATACAGGCATAGGGTTCAGGATGTAGGTGTTGGTTTGAATCTTGGCTAGATCACTTACTAGTTGTGTAGCCTTGTGCAAGTTATTTAGCTGCTCCCAGCCTTATTTTCCTGCTCTGTTAAATGGAGGTCACTGGATCACACACTCGTATATTCTTTGCTCACAAATCTTTAGACAAATACTGTGCTTTTTTTCCTTCATTTTTGTGCTACCTAAAATTTTCATGACATTGTGATGGTACATTTAGTATTTTCAGTGACAAGTGAACTGTTTTGAGTCTTTGGCAGTTTCTATATTTAAAAAAAAAAGTGCAAGATTACAGTCAGTTAGGAAATAAAACCCTTGTTTCTTGGTTATTCTCTTTTATCTGTTCTCACTTCTCCTGGCTTTGCTTACTAAAATAAGTTCTTTCCTAAACTAAATGTATTGCTCATTTTTGTATGGTGGGCTTACTGTGTATATTGCATATCAGTGACTAAAAATAAAAATACATACTTAAGAGCTCAAAATGTATAATATTTAATTCAGTTATGTAGTCAGTAAAATGTTTTTGAAAAATTATAACAAACGTGCAAATTATACACATATAATATCTTGTTATAGAGAAGTGAGAAGAATATAATTTTGTACATATGTGTACACAGAAGTGTGTATATGTACGTTTAAGTACAGATATGTGTATGCAGGCACACATATTCATAGAAGACATAGCTATAGGTAATCTTCAGACGTAACCAAACACCTTATGAGATTGGTTTTCTAGGTTTGAAGGCTTAGGACCTTAATCTCATGGGACATCTCAGTCATTTGGCATAATATAGTTCACAAAGTTCATGTTCTGCATCCTAGTGAAGTGAGTAGTGTCCAGGGCCTTAAAAGCTTACGAGTGGCCATCTAAGATACAACTATTGGTCTCTACCTGTCAAGAGCTAAAGAGTAAGAGGGTGACCAGAATCTCAGAGAAGAAACAAGTCTACCAGTCTAATAGCCTACAGGACCCACAGCCTTATCTACCGTGAGACCAGAAGAACTAGATGGTACCCATCTACCAATACCAGCCGTTCTAACCAGAATCACAATAGCGGGTCCTGGATAGAATGGGATAGAAATATAGAACAAAACTCAAATTGTTAAAAAAGTCCAGACTAACTGGACCAGTTGAGACCAGAGGACTCCCTGCGACTATTGCCCTGAGACACTCTTTAAACCTGGAACCAAAACTATTCCCCTGAGATCAACTTTCAGTGAAACAACAAAGTGGCACACAAAGGATATTACCTCTAAGTATGGTGTTCTACTGAAAAACCATCTATATGAGACCAAAACATGAACATTTACTCTAAAACAAAGATGAGAAGGTAAGGGGGCAGGGAAACTAGAGTACTGGAAATGGAACAGCCAGAACACATTTAAGAGAATGTTGACACAATGTAAAAAATGTAACTAATGTCACTGAACAATTTGTATAGAAATTGACAAATGGGAACCTAATTTACTGTGTAAACTGTCACCAAAAACACAATAAAATATCATTTTTTAAAATAGTAAAAAAATTTATATGGCAAAATCTAAATTTTATAAAAATTTGCAGAAGATTGACAGAAATCTGTAAAAATGGTTATTTTTGCCTCTGTGTTTTTTTTTTTTTTAACCTATGTATCTTAATCAGAAAAGATGTTAATTCAGCAGATAAACCCATTTTTGTAGTTTGTATTTACATTTCTGTGAAATTAAAAAATTAGAGCTCAAATTAAGGGATACTGTATAGGTCATCATTTAGTTCAATTTTTAAAACTAAATAAATTTTTTAATTCATTTACTTCTAAACATGAATCAGTGAGCCAAGCAGGGTGGCCAGAAATCACAAATGGATCAGTAAAAATTAATGTAATACTTTTTTCATGTATTGGACTGACTTTATTTATTTTTCATGTATTGGGTAATCCTAATTATTATCTGATATAACCAAGGAGAATCAGTACTTTCATTTATTCGGCTGGAAAGATTCTTAGGTTTATGGATAATTGGTTTCAGTAATTTCTTAGATGTCTTCCAGTAGAGGGTCTATGATTCTTTTCAGGCCAGCAGATGTTTTTGAATGATGCTAGCCCTCCTTTCCCTTAGTGGGGAGAGAGAGTGTGTGTGTATGTATGGGGGTACAAAATTAAAACTGTCATCTTTGTAGATCAGAATGTGTATACCACATGTTGAGTACATACTATGTATGTTCCAGGTGCCATGCTAAGGTATTTACATACATGATCTGATTGATCTGTATTACAACCCTGTGAAATAGACTTTTTGTGGTCTGTATTTTGCAGGTGAAGAACTGAGAGGTAAGGCAAGTTAAATAACTCCCCTAAGGTCACATAGCTAGTAATTATAAAGCTTGATTATTGTGCTTGAGGATTTTAGTTTATGATGGTTGAAATGAAGGAGTAGAATAGTATTGAATAATGGAAAAACCACTAGAAGTAGAGTTGTCTTTGCCACTTGCTTGCTAGATAACCTTGGGCAAGTTAATTGAACTCCCTGAATCTCTTGTTTCTTTATCTGTGGATTGGTCATATTTATACCACCCTTACCTTCCTCATAGGAAGTTCTGAGAATAAAACATGAGAATGTATGTGAATATGTGTTATAAACTGCTAAATGCTAGACTAATTGGGGTTGTAAATAAGGGAAGGGGAGGATGAGGGATATAACTGTCTCCTAACTCTTAAAAGTCATTGTTGCTTTGTTTGAAATTGGATAGAGAATGGGAATAATTGCACTTATTTGTACATCAGTATTACAGTTGTTACATTCTTAAGGGTTGCTGATCAAAGTTAATTTTCAATGTTTGATCTTTATATGATAAATGTCCAGAATAGTTAATTGAATGTTCTGGCTAGCTTATTATCTTAAGGTATACAAAAGTTATCAATATTCAAATAATGTTCACAATATAGGTAAACTTATTTTTTTTTGATATTTCAGAAGTTAAGAACCTGAAAGGGAAAAGGAGTCTTAAATTTACTGAAAACACAAAGATATTACATAAAATTATTCAATCCAAATATCAGTCACTTAAGGCAGTGTTATTATTCCTGTATTACAAACAGTTAAGCCACTTGGCCAATGTCACACAATTAGGAAGTGGTAGCGCTATGATTTGAAGTCAAATATATCAGATTCCAAAGCTCAGGCTCTTCCCATCATTCAGGCTGTTTTCTGGAGGTTTAGCGTCACTAAATGCGTGTCAGTTATCATTAAATACAGCTTTACAGATCAACAGATGAGTATATAAACATACATTCATATATACAGTGGACTGTTACTCACCCGTGAAGAGAAATAAAGTCCTGATACACGCTACATACAACGTGGATGAACATTGAAAACATTATACTGAGTAAGTCAGTCACGAAAGGACGAATATTGTATTATCCCACTTACATAAAATGTCTAAAATAGGCAAGTGTATAGAAACCAAAGTTTATTAGTGGTTACTAAGGTGGGCAGGCGGGAGGGAGAAAGGAGGTCTCAATGCTTAATGCTCAGTGCTTCTGTTAAGGGTGATGGAAAATTTTGAGAATGAGAAAGGGTGATGGTTGAACATGATAAGCATAATTAATGTCACTGAACTGTACATGTGAAGATTGTTGAAATGCCCAATATTTTGTTACATATGTACTTAACCACAGACAAAACAAAAAAAACCTCTACAAAATTTAGCAAGGTCAGTAGATTCCAGGTTAGTATACAGAACTCAGTTGTACCTATATATACCATAATGAACAAATGGAACGTGAGATTTAAAAAATGATGCCATTTTCAGTAGCATCAAAGAACATCAGATACATAGGAATGAAGTAGTACTGTATAGAAAATGCTGGTTATTTGTGTTTACTTGGAGGTTGAAATATCAGAAGGTTTTTTTGTTTTTCAGTTGAGCCGTTTTTAGTAAATGTTGAGCAGTTTACTATTTTATGTCAATTTGCTTTTATTGTAGTTGATGCTGATGTAACAGTAATAGGTTCTGGTCCTGGAGGATATGTTGCTGCTATTAAAGCTGCCCAGTTAGGCTTCAAGGTAAGGTCTGCACTCAAACTAGATGCTGATTCATTTTTATCGGGATAGAGTTGATCGTGTTGACAAAATACTTTATGGATAAAAGTACAATAAATTTCTTAACTCTCTGGAGTGTATTTAATACTAATGGAGAGAAGATTCATTGGGTTGTAGTATTTTCATGGAATGGAAAGTGAAATCCATTATTTTTCCCTTCTTCCCAATACTTTCCATTTTGGCTTCTAATCACACTTTGGACGATGTAATGATAGAACTAAAAGTGGCATTTGGTAATATTAAATAAAAATATCTATTAGAATAACTTACTTCTGAATTAACCTGGAAGAGTTTAGTATAATTCAAATGATGTATTATAAAGGGCTCTATATTTTAGTCTTTGAAAAACACAGCTTGAGAAGCATATTTTGCAGAACAGTTATGGCAAATACGTTTGGAATTTTAATGGACTGGAACTTTGTAGGTTTTGTGCAGCTAAAAAATGTTTTCTTTGGTTGTAGACAGTCTGCGTTGAGAAAAATGAAACACTTGGTGGCACTTGCTTGAATGTTGGTTGTATCCCTTCTAAGGTGAGCATACGTTTAATACAGTGCAGCAGTTCTTCATTAGCTACCAACTGGAAAGATATGTTGAGGCTAGAATGAATATTAGACTAACGCAGTTATTTAAAAAAAAAACTCACAGATGATAAATACAGTTTTCCTTTGTAAAACCTAAGAGTAGTTCCTCTAGTCTGCCACATATTCCTGAAATACCTTCTTTGGCTCTGTGCCTAGGCTTTCCGTTCAGAAAAACTGATATTCCATTTTTTTCTTATTAGCTTCTCTTTACCAGTGAGACAGATAATAGGTAGTAAATTCTTCCTTTATGTAGGTAAACACGATTGCTTTTTTCACCTGCCACCCTGAAGTGTGTGCTTATTCCTTTGCTTTTAAAGAAAGTCAACGTGCTTATTTTTCATTTTTCTTTGTTGAATGTCTTTTACATAATTATTGTTTGTGTTAGATTAATTGCCTAAGAACAGAAACTGAATTGGTATATAGTCCTGTGTACTATTCCACATAAAGAATGTCATTTCATAAGTATTTTTTTTTGATTGTATATAGTCTGCTTATGAACAATAATTTCTTTTAGGCTTTATTGAATAATTCTCATTATTACCATTTGGCCCATGGAAAAGATTTTGCATCTAGAGGAATTGAAAGTAAGTATACTTTTCATATTTAAAAATACTACCAGGCATGCTTGACTTGACTCTTGTGGCTAAAGATTTATGTATGTGTGAGATACATGATTAGTGAGAGAAGATTAAGATAAAGAATCATCTTTTGTTTGTGTGTGCTTTAAGTGAAAGTTTACAGTTCAAGTCAGTTTCTCATATAAAAATTTATACGCACATTTCTATGTGACCCTAGCTGCTCTTACCTACAATGTGACAGCACAGTTCTTCTTTTCACCCTGGATTTCCCATGTCCATTCAACCAGCTCCTGTTCCTTTTTGCCTTCTCATCTCACCTCCGGACAGGAGCTGCCTATTCAGTCTCATGTATCTACTTGAGCTAAGAAGCACTCTTATGTCCCATAGTCCCATAGTCCAGTCAGATCTTTGTCTGAAGAGTTGACTTATGGAGTGGTTTCAGTTCTGGGCTCACAAGAGAGTCCAGGGACTGTGTCTTCTGAGGTCTCTCCAGTCTCAGTAAAACCATTAAGTCTGGTCTGTTTATGTGAATTTGAGTTCTGTACCCCACTTTTCTCCTGCTCTGTCAGGGACTCTGTTGTGTTCTCTCTCAGGGCAGTGATTGGTGGTAGCTGGGCATCATCTAGTTCTTCTGGTCTCAGGCTGATGGAGTCTCTGGTTTATGTGGCCCTTTCTGTCTCTTGGGCTAATATTTTCCTTGTGTCTTCGGTGTTCTTCATTCTCCCTTGCTCCAGGTGGGTTGGGACCAATTGATGCATCTTAGATGGCTGCTCGCTAGCTTTTAAGATCCCAGACGCCACTCACCAAAGTGGGATACAGAACATTTTCTTAATAAACTTTGTCATGCCACCTGACCTAGATGTCCCCTGAAAGCATGGTCCCCAGACCCCGGTCCCTGCTACTCTATCCCTTGAAGTGTTTGGTCGTATTCAGGAAACTTCTTAGCTTTGGGTTTAGACCAGTTGTGCTGACTTCCCCTGTAGTGTGTGTTGTCCTTTCCTTCACCTGAGATAATTCTTATACAGTCAGTGAATACCCCTCTCCCTCCCTCCCCACCCTTGTAACCGTTAAAGAATGTTTTCTTTTGTGTTTAAACCTTTTCTTGAGTTCTTATAATAGTGGTCGCATACAATATTTGTCCTTTGTGACTGACTAATTTCACTCAGCATAATGCCTTCCAGATTCATCCACGTTAGGAGATGTTTTGCAGATTCATCATTGTTCTTTATCATTGCGTAGTATTCCATTGTGTGAATATACCATAATTTGTTTATCTATTTGTCCACTGATAGGCACCTAGGTTGTTTCTGTCTTTTTGCTATTGTGAACAGTGGTGCAGTGAACATGGGTGTGCATCTGTCTGTTAATGTGAAGGCCCTTATTTTTCTAGGATATATTCCAAGGAGTGGGATTGCTGGATCATACGGTACTTCTGTTTCTAGCTTTTTAAGGAAGCACCAAATCGATTTCCAAAGTGGTTGTACCATTTTACATTCCCACCAACAGTGTATAAGTGTTCCAGTCTCTCCACAACCTCTCCAGCATTTATTATTTTGTGTTTTTTGGATTAATGCTAGCCTTGTTGGGGTGAGATGATATCTCATTGTAGTTTTGATTTGCATTTCTCTAATGGCTAATATCGTGTGCATTTCCTCATGTATCTGTTAGCCACCTGAATGTCTTCTTTGTTGAAGTGCCTGTTCATATCCTTTGCCCATTTTTTAATTGGGTTATTTGTCTTTTTGTTGCTGAGGTTTAGCAGTATCTTGTAGTTACAGATTAGACGCTGATTCGAATTTGTTGTAGCCAAAAATTTTTTCCCAGTCTTAGGTTGTTTTTTGACTCTTTTGGTGAAGTCTTTTGATGAGTGTAAGTGTTTGATTTTTAGGAGCTCCTAGTTATCTAGTTTTTCTTCTGGTGTTTGTGCATTGTTACTTCTGGTTTGTATTTTGTTTATGCCGTGTATTAGGGCTCCTAGTATTGTCCCTATTTTTTCTCCCACGATCTTTATCATTTTCAGTTTTATATTTAGGTCTTTGATCCATTTTGAGTTAGTTTTTGTGCATAGTATGAGGTATGAGTCTTGTTCCATTTTTTTGCAGATGGAGATCCAGTTATGCCAGCACCGTTTGTTAAAGAGACTGTCTTTTCCCCAATTAATGGACTTTGGGCCTTTATCAAATATCAGCTGTTCATAGGTGGATGAATTTATGTCTGGATTCTCAATTCTATTTCATTGGTCTGTATGTTGTACAAGTACTGGCCTGTTTTGACTATCGTGGTGGTATAATAGGTTTTAAAATCAGGTAGTGTGAGGCCTCCCACTTTGTTTTTCTTCTTGAGTAATGCTTTACTTATCTGGGGCCTCTTCCCTTTCCATATGAAGTTGGTGATTTGTTTCTCCATCTCATTAAAAAATGCCATTGGAATTTGGGACAGGATCACATTGTATCTGTAGATCGCTTTGGGTGGAATAGACATTTTCAAAATGTTGAGTCTTCCTTTCCATGAGCGAGGTGTGTTTTTCCACTTATGCAGGTCTCTTTTGGTTTCTTGCAGTAGTGTCTTATAGTTTTCTTTGTATAGGTCTTCTGTGTTTCTGGTTAGATTTATTTCTAAGTATTTTATCTCCTTGGGGGCTATTGTATATGGTATTGATTTGGTGATTTCCTCTTCGAAGTTCTCTTTGTTGGTATAGACAAATCCAGCTGATTTTTGTAGTTTATCTTGTATCCTGATACTTTGCTGAAATCTTCTATTAGTTCCAGTAGTTTTCTTGTGGATTCTTTGAGGTTTTTTGTGTATAATAAGATCGTATCATCTGCAAACAGATACTTTTACTTCTTCCTTACCAATTTCTTTATTCCTTTTTCTAGCCTGATTGCACTGGCTAGGACCTTCAGCACAGTGTTGAATATGAGTGGTGATAAAGGGCATCCTTGTCTGGTTCCCATTCTCAAGGAGAATGCTTTCAGACTGTCTCCATTTAGGATGATGTTGGCTGTTAGCTTTGTATAAATGCTTCTAATTATGTTGAAGAATTTTCCTTCTATTCTTATTTTGCTGAGAGTTTTTATCATGAATCAGTATTGGACCGTGTCATATGCCTTTTCTGCATCAATTGATAAGATCATGTGGTTCTTGTCTTTTGTTTTATTTGTGTGATGGATTACTTTCATTGTTTTTTCTAATGTTGAACTATCCCTCCATACCTGGTATGAATCCCACTTAGTCATGGTGAATTATTTTTTTGATACGTTGTTGAATTCTGATGGCTAGAATTTTGTTGAGGATTTTTGTGTCAATGTTCATGAGGGATATTGGT
>NW_004444032.1:7527508-7556100 GCF_000243295.1 Trichechus manatus latirostris | reverse complement strand
CTCTAGGTTTTCAAATTTGTTAGAGTATAATTTTTCATAGTATTCTGTTACGATTCTTTTAATTTCAGTTGGGTCTGTTGTAATTTCGCCCATCTGATTTCTTATTTGGGTTATTTACTTCCTCTCCTGTTTTTTTTTGTCAGTTTGGCCAGTGGTTTATCAATATTGTTAAATCTTTTCCAAGTACCAGCTTTTGGTCTTGTTAACTCTTTCAGTTGTTTTTATGTTTTCTATTTCATTTAATTCTGCTCTGATTTTTATTATTTGCTTTCTTCTGGTGCCCAAGGATTTCTTTTGCTGCTCTCTTCCTATTTGTTCCAGTTGTATGATTAATGTTTTGATTTTGGCCCTTTTTTCTTTTTGGAAGTGTGCATTTATTGCTATTCACTGACTTCTGAGCACTGCTTTTGCTGTGTCCGAAGGTTCTGGTAGGATGTGTTTTCATTCTCATTTGATTCTGTGAATTTCTCTATTCCATCCTTAATTTCTTCTGTAACCTAGTAGTTTTTGAGCAAGGTGTTATTCAGTTTCCATGTGTTTTTTTCCTTAGTTTTTCTGTTACTGATTTCCATTTTTATGGCTTTATGGTCAGAAAAGATGCTTTGTAGTATTTTGATGCTTTGTATTCTGTTAAGGCTTGCTTTATGGCCTAATATGTGGTGTGTTCTGGAGAGTGTTCTGTTTGCATTGGAAAGGAAAGTATGCTTCTCTGCTGTTGAGTAGAGTGTTCTGTATATGTCTATGAGGTCAAGTTGGTTGAATGTGGCATTTAAATCTTCGTGTCTCTTGAACTTCTTTCTGGAAGTTGTGTCCTTCGCCACAAGTGGTATGTTGAAGTCTCCTACTATTATTGTGGAGCTGTCTGTCTCTTTTTTCAGTGCTGTTAGGGTTCATTTTATGTATTTTGGAGCCCTGTTGTTGGGTGCGTAAATGTTACAGTTATGTCCTCCTGGTGTATTGATTATACAGTGTCCTTCCTTATCCTTTGTGTTGGATTTTAAAGTCTGTTTTGTCAGAGATTAATATTGCCACTTCTGCACTTTTTTGAGTGTTGTTTGCTTGATGTATTTTTTTCCATCCTTTGAGTTTTAGTTTGTTTGTGTCTTTAAGGTGTGTCTCTTGTAGGCAGCATATAGACAGATTGTGGTTTTTTTAGCCATTCTGCCACTCTCTGTCTCTCAATTGGTGCATTTAGTCCATTTACATTCCACGTAATTATTGATAGGTGTGAGTTTAGTGCTGTCATTTTGATGTCTTTTTTTGTGTGTTGTTGACAGTTTCTTTGTTCCACTTAATTTTCTATGCTGAGTCGTTTTTCTTTATGTATTTTCATTGTTGTTGATTTTGTATTTGCTGTCTTTATGTTTTTAATGTTTTTTATTTTGACTTGTAGGATTGTTAGTTTCCTTTGTGGTTAGCTTAATATTTACCCCTATTTTTCTAAGTTTAAACCACTTTTTTAATTCTTTATAGTGCCTTGACTTCCTCTCCATATGAAAGATCTGTGACCACATTTTTTTAGTCCATCTTTTTTGTTTTAATGTTGTCTTTTACCTACTGACGTCTGTTTTCCGATTTTCAGTGTTTTAGCTTTGATTAATTTTTGTGGCTTCGCTATCTGGGTTTATATTTGGTTGCTCTGCCCTGTGTTCTAGTCTTGGGTTGTTATCTGATGTTACTGATTTTCTAACCGGAAGACTCTCTCTAGTATTTCTTGTGATTTTGGTTTGGTTTTTGCAAATTCCCTAAACTTCTGTTTATCTGGAAATGCCCTAATTTTGCCATCCTATTTGTGAGACAGTTTTGCTGGATATGTAATTCTTGGCTGGCAGGTTTTTTCCTTCAAGACTTTATAGATGTCATCCCGTTGGCTTCTTGCCTGCATGGTTTCTGCTGAGTAGTCCAAGCTTTGTCTTACTGACTCTCCTTTTAGATGACTTTTTGTTTTTCCCTAGCTGCTCTTACAATTCTCTCTTTATCTTTGGTTTTGGCAATTTTGATTGTAATATGTCTTGGTGACTATCTTTTGGGATCTGCCTTATGTGGGGTTCGATGAGCATCTTGGATAGATATCTTGTCATCTTTCACGATATCAGGGAAGTTTTCTGCCAACAAATCTTAAACAATTCTCTGTATTTTCTGTTATCACCCCGTTCTGGTGCTCCAGTCACAAGTAGGGTATTCTTCTTGATAGAGTCCCACATAATTCTTAGGGTTTCTTCATTTTTTAAAAATTCTTTTATCTGATTTTTCCTCAGATAGGTTGGTGTCAAGTGCTTTATCTTCAGCCTCACTAATTCTCACTTCCGTTGCCGTAATTCTGCTCCTATGACTTTCTATTGAGTTGTCTAATTCTGAAATTTTATTGTTGTTTTCCTGGATTTCTGATTGCTGTCTCTCTGTGGATTCTTGCAGCTTGTTAAATTTGTTATTATGCTCTTCTCTAATCTTCTTAAGTTCCGCTATTGCTGTATCTGTGTGTTCCTTGGCTTGTTCTGCGTTTTGCATGAACTCCTTCCTGATCTTTTGGAGAGTTCTGTATGTTAATCTTTTGTATTCTGCCTCCCGTAATTCCAAGAAGTTCTCTTCCTCCAGAAAATTTCTTGAGTATTTGTTTTGGGAGCTTGCTGAAGCTATCGTGGTGTGCCTCTTGTGATCTGTTATTGACTGTTGTCTCTGAGACATCCATTAGTTATTATATTTATTTTGTTTGCTTACTGTATCCTAACTTGTTTTGTTTTGTTTTGATATGCCCACGTAGGCTGCTTGTGTGAGCTAGTTTGATTATTGGCACCTTTGAAGCTCTAACGTTCTGTCACCAGGTGGTTAGATCTGTTACTAGGTATATGAGCCCAGGAGTCCGTTTACTTTTCTTGTACAGATTCAGCTCAGGTGTCCAGATAGTCGGTCAGAAAGTGCGTGGTTCCGGCTCTCACCTACAGTCCTAGATGGACAGGGGTGATTGGAGTAGGCACAGGTATCTGGCTGCAGTAGGGGGTCATGCACTGAGCAAAGTAGGGGGCTGATGGCTGCCCCTGAGTATCTGGGAGGAACGCGTGTCCCTGTTCGCTAGAGCACGTAGGTGGGTGGGTTTTTGCACCCGGACTATGAACACCCAATGCTGTTAGCTCTAAGAACTGGAAGGCACCACTTATTCTTGGACCCCTGTGGTGGGCGGCTAGGTGGCATGGGTGGAGCCACCAGTCTTCAGGCCCCTGATGTGGGTAGGTGAGGACCCTGCTTAATGGGCACAGTGGTAACAAATCTCACGAACCTGCTGCTCCACCGTATAGCTCATACAGCGAAGTTAGGCTTCTGGTATATTCCCTGGTGTACTGTGTAATGAGGGCCTACGCTGTTGAAATGGGCCCACACAGGTTTATGCAAGGGTGAAAGGCATTCAGAGTTCATGGACCCCTTTGCTTGTGCCTAGGCAAAAGAGCTGTACCTGCCCTGAGTTCCCAGCTTAGGGGAGCTGGCAGATTATTTTTTCCTGTTTGTTACTTTTTCCCCTCTCCAAAGCCGGGAGAATGGCTCAGGGTGTGTGACAGGTCCTACTTCCAGCCCAGGGGACTCAGCAGTCACTGAAGCCAGCGTGGGACCTGATGCAGAGCAGGGAGGGAGTAGGTGAACACCAACGGGGGTGTTTTTTGATCTGCGTGGTAGGTTAAATGCAGGTCCTTATCTTTTGCTGATTGAGGACCGCTTTTCACTGGCGCTGGAGGCATGAGCAGACTCTCCGCCGCTTGGTCTCTCCCAACGTGGAAGATGCATCCCAAATGCCACTGCCTGTCTCACTGCACATGGCCAGCCGATCTGGCCCACAGGGCACTGGCTCCTGCCAGGTCAAGTGTGGCAACTATTTGCTGCTTCTGAACTGTCTCTCCCTCCCCCGCCACTCAGTTCGATTCCTCAACTTTGCCTTTGATGTTCAGGGTTCCTAGATTGTCATATATGATAGATTCACTTGTTTTTTCGGGTCTTTGTTGTAAGAGGGACCACCAGAAGTGTCTGACTGCTGTGCCGTCTTGGCCCTGCCTCCCTAAGAGAAAGAATCTTGAAAATGTAGAGAGATTTACTTAAGAGTTGAAACCCAGATTTCTACCATGACATGTTGTGTTCTGTGGCTAGCTTTTGCATGAAATCCCACTTCAGTTTTTTTGTGTGTGTGTGAAGTCAGTTTTCATTTTTCTGAATCCTGGAGTTTATTCAGAAGGCTGAGTCCCTGAGTGCTATGGGCAGATGAAGGAAGGAAGCTCTGTCTAAGTTGTTGGTTGTGAAAAGAGCAGAGAAGAGAGGGAGGAGATATAGTAGAAAAGAAATAGTACATTTTTTAAGATTTTAATTTGGTATGTCTGTATCCTGTCATTGTTTTTGGCTGTTTTCATTTCCATCTCTCCTTTCCAACTATTGCTGTTGACAAGTACTTGCAGAAGGGCAGTCTGTTCTAGAGAGCATCTCAGACACATCTTGGGGTATTACTTTTCCTTCATTTGTTTGTTTGGGGTTTTTTGTTTGTTTGTTTTTTGCATCAGTAGGCTTCTTTTTATTATTTTTATTTATTTATTTTTGGTTTAAATGAAGTTTACATTTCAAGTTAGTCTCTTATGCAAAATTTTATGTATACATTATTATGTGACCGTAATTGCTCACCCCATTCTGCCACAGCACACTCCTCCTTTCCACCCGATTCCCCATGTCCATTCAACCAGCTCCTAACCCTCTCTGCCTTCCTGTCTCACCTCTGGATGGAAGCTTCCCCTTTGGTCTCTTGTATCTACTTTGAGCTAAGAGGCACACTCCTCATGAGTATCACTTTATGCATCAGTAGGCTTCTGAAAGACGATGCTGCAGTATAGGCAGTCCAGTGAATGAGAGGAGATGTATGTACACTAAAGCAAATACATTAAACTAGATGAAAAATTGAATGATGTAAGGGAAGAAGATGTAAGGGTAGTTAAGAGCCCCACATTGTAGGCAGAGCTTTACTTTCAAGCTCTTTGTCCTTGGGTAAAGCAGAAGTCTCTCAGTCTTTGTTTTCGCATCTCTAAGGTAAGTGTTGGTTGCATGAGCTGATTTCTAAAATACCTTTCTTACCTTTAAAGTTCTATTGAGTTGAGCATTTTTATCTTATATTGTTGTTTTGGAGTTCTCTTCTGAATTAAGTAATTAAAATCTAGTATATTAAATTCTTTTATGTTAAGCTTCTCCATTTGAAATTTTCAAATGTGTGTTTTTATTGGTTTTTTACTTTGCCATTTCTACTTAAATCTCTTCCAGACTTAAAACCATTGTAAGGTGTTTAGAGACTATGTTGTCACCAAAACCCTCCAAACCCACTGCCATCGAGTTGATCCCAATTCTTAGCAACCCTATGGAACAAAGTAGAACTGCCCCATAGGATTTCCAAGGCTGTAAATCTTTATGTAAGCAGACTGCCACATCTTTCTTCTGTGGAGTGGCTGATAGGTTTGAATTGCCGACTTTTCGGTTCACAGCTGGGTGTTTTAACCACTGTGCCACAAGGGCTCCTGATGTTGTCACAGTATAGTATAATATTTTATTTTGGACTGCCTTTTTCCTGAAAGTGGACTTCTTACAGTGTTTGATAATTCTCATTAATTTTGATATGATGTTGCTCTTTTGTCAACTGTGAGAATCACCTCAGTAAAAAAATTTCATACTGCATTTTATACGGTTCTGTAAGCATTGGAGTGATGCAAACAGTTAAGTACTCAGCTGCTAACCAATAAGTTGGCACTTGGAGTCCATCCAGAGGTGTCTTGGAAGAAAGGCCTGATGATCTGTTTTTGAAAATTCAGACACTGAAAACCCTGTGGAACACAGTTCTACTCTGACACACACGTGGAATCACCATGAGATGGAATCAACTTGTCAACAGTAACTGGTTATAAACATTAGGCTTAAATTTTCCAGACGCTGATTAGTGAAAAATATCACATGTAGCTTCCAGAATTTAGATAAGGACTAAAAATTTATTTAACAAATTACAGTGTCTGAAGTTCGCTTAAATTTAGAGAAGATGATGGAGCAGAAGAATACTGCAGTAAAAGCTTTAACAGGTGGAATTGCCCACTTATTCAAACAGAATAAGGTCAGTATGTTTAATGTTCAGATTTCTGCTTTATTTTATATACACGTTAAACATTGCTTTATGTTAATAGAGTGATGGTATTTGAACCTGGCTATGGGGGGATATTTTTCTAATTTACAGCAGTGTGCTAACCTGAAATAGCTTTCTCTGACATATGCAACTTTTTTGTTTGTTTTTTGCTGCTCAATGTGTAGTATTACTAAAGAAGGAAGCATTTTGTATTTGATACATTTATTTAATAAATTTTCCTGTTATTCATGTTTATCAAAAAAAATATTTTAAACTTTGTGACTTTTTAAACATTATTTTGTAAAGGTCATTCACGTAAATGGATATGGGAAGATAACTGGCAAAAATCAGGTCACTGCTTCTAAGGATGACGGGAGCACCCAAGTTATTGATACAAAGAACATTCTCATAGCTACAGGTTCAGAAGTTACTCCCTTTCCTGGAATCACGGTATTTGTGCTTTATAACTTACAACTGTTAAAACTTTCCTTTAGAAATAAATGTTTATAAATTCATGATGTTTATGAATTTTGAGAGATTTTTTACTGAAATACTATATTTTGGCAGTCAATCACTTTGGGAAGTTGCCTGTCTTTGTTCTGCAGTGATTTGGACCAGATACAGAACAATTTGTATTAAAATATATTTGAATTCAACGTGAAGTTAAAATTGGCCATTTTGTTTTGAAACATCGAATGATAAAGTTCTAAAAGTAGCATTTTAATAGGATTTGACAAAATTTGGCATCTGGATAGAAGTCATAGAGATAAATATCAAAACAAATGACAGTATTTTTAGTGATTAGGCTGCATGAGGTCACAGTTTACAAATCGTTAAGTTTTTCCAAGTAATTTTGATTATATCTTTTGTTTTCCTTGTAGATTGATGAAGATACAGTAGTGTCATCTACAGGTGCTTTGTCTTTAAAAAAAGTTCCAGAGAAGATGGTTGTCATTGGTGCAGGAGTAATAGGTGTAGAATTGGTAAATGGTTTCTGTCTGTTATTACCTCCATGGAGTTGGAAGGGACTGAGAGGTCCTCTATTTAATTTTCTGCTTATTAGCATCTCAGGCAGATTAGCATTCAGTTTTGCTTGAACACTTCTAATAGTAAAGGGTACACCTGTTTTCAAGAAAATTTTTATGTACTAAATCATTAGAATGCTCTTCTTTATTTGAAATTTACTTCCCTGTATTGTCCACTCGTTCTATTTCCTATAATTAGTCTCTTTTTTAAAAAAATCTGACAGCCTTTCAGATATTTGAAGACAGCTCTCATGTTGAGGAAGTTGCATCCCAGATAAAGGCTGTCCTCCTTACCATAACTTTACATGATCTGGCTCTTTGAGTTCTCTCCGTCCTCACCTAAATCCTTCTTGACTTAGGCTTTAGGAATGTCAAACTGTTTGCAATTCCTTGAATACTCCATGCTATTTCATACCTTCCTCCTGCAGTGTTCTCCCTTCTTGTCCATATGGCACCTTTTCTCATATTTCTAACGACCTCTTCTTCCCTCCATTTTAGGTATTCTTTCCTAGGGCCATTGTACCTTAGTGATTGAATTGCTCTGCCTCTGAAATAATTACACCTGTTCCTCACTTACCAACATGGTTAGGCTTCAAAGACCAGGTCATTATGTGAAAATCGGCATTGCACTCCAGGCCTCCACATGGACCCCCATGCCTCTCCTCTCCACCTTTCTGCTCTGCTGGCCCTGGAGATAGGCCTTGGCAGTGGGTGGCTCCTAGGCCTGCTGGCAGGTGAGGCCTGGCCACCTGGGCCTGGGGGAGGCTGTCGAGGTGGCAGAGAGGCCTCTTTGGAAGAAGGGACTTCCGAGTCCCTCACCCGACTCCTGTGGCCCCGGCTCCCTCTGCCTCCTCTTGGCCCAGCCTTCCCTCCTCCTGTGTAGCAGTCCAACATGGCTCCTCTGCCCAACCTGGGTAATACAAACCCCTGGTGGCCCACACGACCTCACTCCCTCTCACAAACCTCACCCTCCTCCTTTTCCTCCTCCCCCTCCTGCCTCGGCTCATCTGTAATTGGTAAAATAGTCAGATAGTAGATTTTTTTTACTACTGTCGTAAATGCAGAATATCAGATAACAAGGTAGTCGATAAGTGAGGAGTAGGTGTAATTCAGACATTTTCCTCTCTAACCACAACCTTCTTTCCTCTTTTGCTCAGTTATTGATAGTATACAGGCTGTTTAATTTAGTAGGTTTTTTAGTCCATAGATAACTCTAGTTTTTCCTTATCTGTCCTTTCTTGTCTTAACACTATATTCCTGATCAGCTTAGATTTCACAGTTCATCACGTTAACTGCTCTCTTTCAGGTGTCCTTGAGTCGTTTGCCTTGCTGTTCACTCACCTGCTTGGCAAAGCTCTAGCCCTGCTTGAATTCAGCTGTTTACCTTTTTAGTACTGTACCCAGGCTATTGACTGCCCCTGGAGAAAAACACACAACTTGCAAGTTGGTGCCTGTATAAATTCTTGGTCAGGAACTCAACCTTGCTGGCAGTCCCACTGTTTTTCTAGCTGGTAGACTTTGCTGGTCCCTGAAATGGCTGTTTCATTTCCCATTCTTCTCAAACCTCTGCCACTGCACATAAAAATATCACATAAAAATACAATATATCAGATGACAGCTCCCTCAACTTGATGTCCCAGATTTGAAAATGTTTTTACCTTTTGTTACACTCATCCTTTTGATCTTCCTTACTGTGCACATGCTGTTTTCTCTAAAACTATTCCCTTCACTTGTTCTTTGATGGACATCATCTCCTGCCATCTCAGAGACTTGGTTTTGTGATTTATAGTGTTTATTTCTTTTATTTTTCAGTCTTCACACTTTTTTACTTCTGCTTCTTTTTCATTTATATTTAAGTATGCCTTTATGTGTGCATCTGCGTGTCATACTTGTTCAGATGCATTCATACTCATAGAAACAGGCTTGTGTACACGTAAAGAAGCCTTCTCTTGACTCCGTGTTCTTCTCTAATTACTTTCTCGCTCTCTCCTCTTTACAGCCAAAGTTCTTGAAGTAACTGTCCACGCTCTATTTCATGAACTTCCACTCCTCAGTTCGTGGCTTCTTGTGACATTAAATTACTCTTGACAAGGACACAAATAGACTTACTGCTCAATCCGTTGAACTATTTTCTTCACTGTTTTATTTGGCAGCGATCAGCATTGCAGATTTTCTTCGCTTTGAAATTCTTTCCCCAGCTTCTCTGATTCTATACTGTGCTGGTATTGTATCTACCCTTTGGGCTGACCCTTCTCCATCTTCTGTGCAAGTTCCTCTGTCTCAGCCTTCGCTATCATTGTCAGCATTACTTGAGATTCTGTCCTAAGGTTCTATCCCAGATCCTTTTTGTCTTTCCACAGAATATTCTCTTCAACCCCACTTCAGTTACCCAAGGACTCACAAATATCTGCATCCTGTTCCTCTCTCTTGTCTCTGGACTTTTATATCTGAATGTCTACCAGCATCTCTATTTGTATGTCTCGCAGGTGCTCATTTCAGTGAATGTATAACTTAACCACCCAAAACAAAGCCTCTTTCTCTTGTGATATTTCCCATCTCAGCGATTGGTACCATCAATGTAGAGGCCTAATTGAGAAGTTTGGGAGTTATATGTGACTTCATGCCCGTGGCTTTATGCCCCAAATTCTATCAGTCACTGGGTCCTAATGTGATTCTACCTGATATGTATCTATTGAATATACCCACTTTTATTCATACTACTTAGATCCTAGCTCAGGCCACCACCATGTCTTGCCTAGGTCTCCCTGGCTTTTTTCTTCTTTTTCTAATCTATTCTCCCCATAGTGGCTGGAGTGATCTTTTTATAACACACATTTAATCATGTCTTTTTCCTGCTTAAAATCCTTCAGCGGCTCACTATTGCTTTTAGGATAAATCCAGACTCTTTAGTGTTGCTTAAAAGTCAACATGATTTGACCTGGCTCACTTCGCCAGCCACATTTCTGGCCTTCTCCCACTAAAACTCTGTTCTGGGTATATCAAAATATCAGTTCTGGAACAAGCCTTGCGCTCTCTCTTCCCTGCAGGCCTGCCTTCTGCTTGGAACATTTTCCCCCCCTTCACCAGTCCTGTACTTCTGTGAGCCCTTCTTGGACTACCTGGGTGTTGTTAGGTGCTCTTCCTGTATGTTCAACTGCACTGCACTTACGTGCTTCTTATAGTGTTTATTCTCACTTTCTGTATATTACCTGTTCATTAGACCATAAACTACATGAGGGCAGAGATAATGCTGTTTTGCTATATGTCTAACATCTAGTGTAGTACCTAAAAAGGAGCCCTAGTGGCACAGTGGTTAAGTGCTTGGCTGCTAACGGAAAGGTTGGCAGTTTCAGCCCACCTCACAGCTCCATGGGAAAAAAGACCTGGCGATCTGTTCCCGTAAAGATTAACGCCTGGAGAACTCTATGGAGCAGTTCTACTCTTGTCACATGAGGTCACTATGAGTTGAAATTGACTCGATGGCACCCCACAACAATAATAGTACCTGATACAGAATAAGTACTCACAAACTATCTCATGTTATTACCATTACAGTCACTACTCAATAAATATTTGTTGACATAATAAATACCAAAAACTTAGAAATTGCTTTTTTAGTGAAGACTTCTCTCTTCTGTCTTGAAAAGCTTGAATATTTCCTTCTTTGAGTCCTTAGTATACTGTGTCACGATCCCTGTAGCATTTGCTAATAACAGTATATTGCATTTATCTGTTTATGTGTGTCTCTCCTATAAGACCACGAGCTCCTTGAATTCAGGGAATTGAATTTTATTGATATTTGAATGTCCGTTGCCTGCCTTAATGCTTAGTACTTAGGTCTCCTGGATCCATTATTTTGTCATCATTTTGGTCAGTCCAGTCTGTCAGGATAACTTGTCAGTGGTGTTTAATACAAAACATAATATTCTAAATTGTGG
Organism: Trichechus manatus latirostris; assembly: GCF_000243295.1. NCBI lineage: Eukaryota > Metazoa > Chordata > Mammalia > Sirenia > Trichechidae > Trichechus > Trichechus manatus. The sequence goes on along the minus strand of NW_004444032.1, from coordinate 7,545,013 downwards.
AGAGTACTTCTTTGATATGCATAACATACTTCTAATGTAATTCCTTAATGAAGTCTGTTAATTTAAAAAAAAAAAATCTCAGTTAAAATTATAATTGAATAAAAAAAATTTCTACTTCCTTGAAATACGAAGTAAGTTTAATATTTTACGAATATAAGTGGTTAGTAGCAGTAAGAGTCTACTTTCTCCTCTTTAAGGCCTTTGCAGTTGCTATTGCTCTCTGTCTGAAACACTCTTCCCACAGTTATCTGTATACAGGCAGTCCCCGGGTTATAAACGTCTGACTAACAGACAACTCATTCTTGCCTTTAAATGTTGTGTAAATTTGCCCTCAGTTTGAAACAATTGAACAAACCTCTACTTCCGACAAATTCTGCGTCACAATCACCTTCACTTGCTACATGTGCAGCTTTTAAATCATTGAAAAGTCTTCGAGCCTTTCCTTATAATAAAGTAAGGCTAAGTAAGAACTGTATGCAGCTGTTCCAACTTAACTACAAATTCAACTTTTAAAGACTTAAAGACGTAGTTAGGAATGGATCTTGTTCGCATCCTGGGGAATGCCTCTCAAGTCTTTGCACAAATGTCACTCCTAGTGAGGCCTTCTCTGACCACACTATTATTGAAAATTGCAGCTCCTCTCCCTTCACTAATCCCTGATCGACACTTCTGCTTATTTTTTTATAGCACTTTATTATCCTCTGACATGAAATTTTACTTATTTGTCACCTCTACCACAATATAAGATCCCTGAGGGCAGGGATTTTTGTTTTGTTCACTTATGTACCCTATGGTGCCTAGACATAGTAACCAAAAACTGTTGCCACTGAGTCGATTCCAACTCATAGCAACTCTATAGGACAGAGTAGCACTGCCCTATAGAGTTTCCAGGAAAGGTGTGCATCAGGGTCGTATCCTTTCACTGTATCTGTTCAATCTGTATGCTGAGCAAATAATCCTAGAAGCTGAACTGTACAAAGAAGAGGGCATCAGGATTGGAGGAAGACTCATTAACAACCTGCAGTATGTAGATGACACAACCTTGCTTGCTGAAAGTGAAGAGGGCTTGAAGCACTAATGAAGATCAAAGACCACAGCCTTCAGTATGAATTACATGTCAACAATAAAGAAAACAAAAATCCTCACAGCTGGACCAGTAAGCAACATCATGATAAATGGAGAAAAGATTAAAATTGTCAAGGATTTCATTTTCCTTGGATCCACAATCAACAGCCATGGAAGCAGCAGTCAAGAAATCAAAAGATGCACTGCATTGGCAAATCTATTACAAAAGATCTCTTTAAAGTGTTGAAAAGCAAAGATGTCACCTTGATGACTAAGGTGGGCCTGACCAAAGCCATGATGTTTTCAGTTGCCTCATATGCATGTGAAAGCTGAATGATGAATAAGGAAGACTGAAGAATTAACGCCTTTGAATTGTGGTGTTGGAGAAGAATATACCACGGACTGCCAAAAGAACGAACAAATCTGTCTTGGAAGAAGTATGACCAGAGTGCTCCTTGGAAGCAAGGATGATGAAACTCCGTCTCACATACTTTAGACATGTTATCAGGAGGGATCAGCCCCTGGAGAAGGACATCATGTTTGGTAAAGTAGAGGGTCAGTGAGAAAGTGGAAGACCCTTAAGGAGATGGATTGACACAGTGGCTGCAGTGGTGGGCTTAAGCATAACAAGGGTTGTGAGGATGGTGCAGGACCAGGCAGTGTTTCGTTCTGTTGTACATAGGGTTGCTATGAGTCGGAACCGACTCAGCGGCACCAAACAACAACAACATAGAGTTTCCAAGGCTGTAATCTTTAAGGAAGCAGATTGCCACATCTTTCTCCCTTGGCTGGTGGGTTGGAACTTCTGACCTTTTGGTTGGCAGCTGAGTGCTTAACCACCGTGCCACCGGGGCTCCAGGACATAGTAGGTGCTCAGTAAATGTTGAATGAGTGAACGAATATATTGAGTTATATGTATTTGTCACAGGGTTAATTTTAAACCTTAGAGCTTCTAATTAGCAAAATAAGAAAATATAGTTAATGAAGGTGATTTAGTGAAAATTTATTATAGAAATCTTTATTTCTGTTTTTAACAATGATTTTGTTTTTATGGTTATTTGCAGGGTTCGGTGTGGCAAAGACTTGGTGCAGATGTGACAGCAGTTGAGTTTTTGGGTCATATTGGTGGAATTGGAATTGATATGGAGATATCTAAAAACTTTCAACGTATCCTTCAAAAACAGGGATTTAAATTTAAATTGAATACAAAGGTTACTGGTGCTACCAAGAAGTCAGATGGAAAAATTGATGTTTCGTAAGTATGCTACATTTGTTTTTGATAGTATCATGCTTGTCAGTGTTTCTTGAAGAAAAACACTCAAGTTTTAAAATCAGATTAGCAAATTTCATTTTTTTGTTATTCAAGACCATGTTATTGCTTACTGTAACTTAATGTTGCTTATCGCATTAGTCCGTTGAAGTTCATGTTTAAATTGATGGTAGAAAAATTAAACCATTGTTGTCATTATTGTAACGTACCTTTTCAGTGTATACAATTGAAATTTTAAAACTCCCAGTATTCAGTAAGATAGATTGAATATTTTTAGACAGCTATATGGGGAAATCCATAATAACTAATATTAATTGGATTGCTTGGTATGTGCCTGGCATTCTACTTACTAAATACTTATATAATTTAATGAAATAACTTGCCTAAAGTTATACAGTTAGGGAGTGGCAGAGCTAGGAGGACTTGAATGTGGGTCTTTCTGACTCGGTGACCTATATTTTTAACCACTGTGCTTTTACAACCTGTTTTTGTGAGGTTTTAATCAGTGCTTCAAACCGGTTCAGTCATGACCAAGGAAGTGACACTGGAACAGACCCAAATTTTTAGAATTTGGGTGAAACTGGAACCATAACCAGAATGGGAAAAATTACAGGTCAAAGCCGTGTTAGAAACCTAATCTACCTCTTAGAAAACAAGGGCAGCATATATGTTGCATAGCAGTCAAATCTCTTGCTCTTCAGATTTTGTGCAGCTGTAAACAGTGGTGCCCCACTCAGTCTACTGTGCCGCTTTGAATGTGTATCATTTTCCCCTGTCCTGCCAATAATCCAGTCTCATGCATCAGTCTCCTGAAAGGACTTCCTCCACCTTTCCAAGTCTTCCATTCCAAGGCTTAGGCCCATAATTTTTTCCATTCTGGTTATGGTTCTGGATCCCCCAAATTGTAAAATTCAAGTCTGTTCCAGTTTTGCTTTGTTGCCCATGACTGAACTGGTTTGAACCGGTTTAAAGCCCTGGTTTTAATGGTAGACCTCTAGTGAGTATGTATGTTTTTTCATTGCCTAATCCTTGTTATGTTTATAATAAAATAAACTTTGTTAGAAATATCATCAACACTTGAAGAATCTCTGGTCTTAAATTTCCAGTTAAATCAACTATTTATGTAGATACGTGTTTAACAGTAATACACTGTTCGTTGTCTAGTATTGAAGCTGCTTCTGGTGGGAAAGCTGAACTTATCACTTGTGATGTACTCTTGGTTTGCATCGGCCGACGACCCTTTACTCAGAATTTGGGACTGGAAGAGCTTGGAATTGAACTAGATTCCAGAGGTAGAATTCCAGTGAATACCCGATTCCAAACTAAACTGCCAAAGTAAGTTGAATAATTTATCTGCATTTTCAGTAATGTTAAAATTTATTTAAACATCCTTATTTTGAAAATAAGACTCTTGTCATACTTAAAAAAATGCATTGACTTTGGGGAAGGATAGTAAATTTATAGATGTAAAATAAAAAATAATTAATTGAATTTTTTCGTTACCCAAAGTTTAGAAACTGAACTCATTCACGAATCTTTGAGAGCTGTATTTGATATATTTTTGGTGACCTAGTAACTAGAAACTTTTTTGTTACCATGGTATGACTGAAGATGAGTGTTATCTGAGATTTTAGAAGTTCACTGTTTGTTTTGATCCCTGTGGTAGTATCTATGCTATTGGTGATGTAGTTGCTGGTCCAATGCTGGCTCACAAAGCAGAAGATGAAGGCATTATCTGTGTTGAAGGAATGGCTGGTGGTGCTGTGCACATTGACTACAATTGTGTGCCATCGGTGATTTACACACACCCTGAAGTTGCTTGGGTTGGCAAATCAGAAGAGCAGTTGAAAGAAGAGGTAATTCTGAGCTTGAACGGTTTTACACCGATACGTAAATTGAGCTTATGATACTGGTGGTTGAGCAAAAGCATTTTATTATTGTGTTAATGTATTTTAGTACATGTAGAACATTATGGTTAAGTTTACATATATGTATTATTTTTAAATCATTATTTTTGTTGTTGAAAATACAGCAGAATACACACCAAGGTTTTTATATTTTTTTTCTTTGTTGGCATTATAAAGGAGACCATTCACTCCTTGGATTTATCAGCAACAGTGTAGAGGAGGATAAGTTGCCTGTAGTTCAAAAACTATTAATTCCAAAACTTATATTTGGCTTTGAAATATAACCAGTTAGACATTTGCATTTGCTTGCATTTGTACCCAAAATTGATTTAATTAATCAGCGTTTGGTCTTTCCTTATATATAGTCTATGAAGAATTGCCTCCTTGGACTTTATTTTCTGAACAAATGGTACATGATTTCACCAATGGGCATGAACTTTTCCAGTGCTTATGTGGTTTCTCATTTTCTGTCTCACAGGGTATTGAGTACAAAGTTGGGAAATTCCCATTTGCTGCTAACAGCAGAGCTAAAACGAATGCTGACACAGATGGCATGGTGAAGATTCTTGGGCAGAAATCAACGGACAGAGTGTTGGGAGCGCATATTCTAGGACCAGTGAGTATTGTAAAACCAGAGAATTGTGATTAGGGTTTCTGGAAAGCATTGCTATTTAGTAAATTAATTTTAAACCACCTGGTGTTTGCATTGTGGGGTTATTAATTACCAGCAAAAGTTCTAATATGGCCTCTCTCTGGCTTGTTCCTAGCCTAGCACCAACAGCACTCTCAGTCTTACCCTTGCCCCCACATCGTCTACTTTCCATGCTGCAGCTAAGATTATTCCTTTAAGACATACATCAGGTCATGTCACTCCTTAAAAACCTCCATTGCTGCTTCTCAACTTCTGACTGTTGCACTCAAGGCCCACTGTATCTGCTCCTCACTGTATTTTTGACCTCATCTCTTTCCACTCTCCTCCTTTTGCTCATTAATTCCAAGCCACATGGGCCTGCTTTCAGTTTTATAACAGACCAAGCTTATTCATATCTTAGGGCTTTGTGCTTATACTTCCTTCTGTCTAGAATTCTCTGCCTCCAGATCTTTGCATGGCTGCCACCTTATTCAGGTCTCAGCTCAAATGTTGTCCTGAAGAGAAGCCTTTCCTGACCACTCAGTCTAAGGTGTATGTCCCAGTTATCTTATGTTAATGATGATCTTACTAAGTATTTGCATTAACTTTATTTCATTTTCACAGCAAACCTCTGAAATAGGTGCTGCTATTATTTCCATTTTAGTGATAAAGAAGCTCTTCTCTGTGCTTGAATGGAGCATAGAACCACTGAGTGATTGAGCTAGTAAGTGGTAGGATTTGAATCCAGCCCATCTGGCTCCAGAGCCCAAGCTCTTAACTTCTGTGTCACCTTTTCTATTAAACTTTTTTGTGTCACCTTTTCTATTAAACCTTTTTTTTTTAATAATATTTTATTGTGTTTAAGTACACAGCAAATTAGGTTTCCGTTTAACAATTTCTACACATACTATGCAGTGATAATTGGTTACATTTTCACAATGTGTTGTCATTCTCGTTCAGTATGTTCTGGTTATATCATTTCCAGTACTCTTAATTTCCCTGCCCCTCTTACCTTCTCATCTTTGCTTTCGAGTAATTTTTAACCATTTGGTCTTATATAGATGATTTTTTAAAGGAGCTCAGTACTCAGGGGTGATATTCTTTTTTTATGAGCCAGTCTTTTAGCAAAAAGGTGACCTCAAGGGATAATTTTGGTTTAAAGTTTATTTAAAGACTATCTCAGGCTATAGTCTTGGGGAGTCCTCTAGTCTTAACTAGACCAGTTAAGTCTTGACTTTTTAAGAATCTGAGTTCTGTTTCACAATTTTCTCCCGTTCTATCAGGATCCATCTATTATGGCCCTAATAAGAATGGTTGGTAGTGGTAGCCAGGCACCCTCTAGTTCTGGTCTCAGGGTAGACGAGGCTGTTGTTCATGTAGAACTGTTAGTCCTATAGACTAGTTTCTTTTCTGAGCCTTTGGTTTCCTTCTTTCTCTTTTGTTCCAGATGAGTAGAAACTAATAGTTGTATCTTAGATGGCTACTTGCAAGCTTTTAAGACCCCAGACACTACCCACTGCATTGGGATGTAGAACATACACTTTATGAACTGTATTATGCCAATTAACTGAGTTGTCACATGAGACTGGTCCTGAGCCTTCAAACCCAGAAAACCAATCTCAGGAGGCATTTGGTTATGTCTAAGTAGTATCTGTAACTGTGTTTCCTATGTGGTTTATGATATACGTGAATATACATGTAGGCACACACATACCTGTATGTACATACGCCTATAGATACATTTGTCTGTGCACACAAATGTACCCATTCATACTTATACACATACATGCTTATATACATATTTGTCTAACCACACGCATATTTTTTGGTTATTGTTGGTCTTTTAAGCTTTTCTTGAGGCAGTTTTTAGCAACAAAAAGATTTAAGGCAGTTGTAAGATTTAAAAGCCTGCACTCTTAACCATCTGGTATTCTATTAGCACATAGTTGTTTTTGCCATGGAAATACAATAACTTCTTGGCTTATTGTTTTAAAGGGTGCTGGAGAAATGGTAAATGAAGCTGCTCTTGCTTTGGAATATGGAGCATCCTGTGAAGATATAGCAAGAGTCTGTCACGCGCATCCGGTAACTATAACAGCATACAGAATTAACGGTTACTAAAATTTCCTGACCCACACATACTTTGTCTTTAATTTTAAATTTCTTCCCTTGCAGACCTTATCAGAAGCTTTTAGAGAAGCAAACCTGGCTGCATCATTTGGCAAATCAATCAACTTTTAAATTAGAGGATAATATATATATTTTTTCCTGAAATCTCCTGGGAGCTTTTGTAGAAGTCACATTTCAACAGGAAATGCTCACAGCTCCAAGAATTTCTAGGACTGTATTGAACTCTTGGAAGGTATTTAATAGGTTTGGACAGAATGGAATAATCCCACATCTATATTTTAAATAAACTTAGTATTGCAGAAAAAAAAATCTTATAGTAGCTTCCTGGAAAATTTCCATCAACTCATGTTTTTATGCTGTTTATGAAAGGTTCAACTTCACTGAATTTATTTTAAGTAGCTTTTATCCCTGATACAGTAAAGTTGAATTTACTTACATGATGGAACTGGAGTATGGTATGTGAACAGTTGTGTTTGAAGCAAGGTGATCAAGTTATTTTAAACTCGCATTTCATATTAGAAACGGGAGTCAAATATGTATAAACTGACCTGATGTAAGCAAAAAAAGTTCTCACCTGTTTTATTTAACCCCCACATTCTTGCAGTTTAGAGGCAGAATTTATGCGTTTAAGAGATTTTTAAGGTTCTGTTGAGGTCTACAAGTCTGAGGGATCATTATATAGTTATGTATATTAATGGGTTTTAGCTACAGAATTCAAACAGACACTCAGATGTATTATATTGGGGAATGAGGATATGGAAATAAATATGGTCTTTCATTTACTGGTTATTCTGAGTCAGTGTCAAGATGATCTTTCCTAGTTCCTTTATGACTACCTCTAATGTATATTGTTATTCTTTATTATTGCTTTTATAGGATAGCTGCTTTATGTTTTTTACATTGTAGGACAATATTAAGAGGTCATTATTACCCTTTAATCTGTCATGATACCATCATTTGATCATAGCTAAAAGGAAAACGTTTAGTAGTTGTCAGGTTTTAATTGCATTAGGGATGGGTCACATTTTCCTGTTTCTTCATCATGTCCAGAAATGTTGGATTGTATTGTGGTCATTATGAATGGTACATTGTAAAGACTCTGGATTCTGTTATGTACTCCCGAAGAATATTGAATTTTTGTTTCAGCAGGCAGTAACTTGGCTGAATTAAACTCCAAACTGTGTCTTTTTTGTAGTGGACAGCAGCTGAAATCACATTTCAGTTGTTTTAGCTTTAGCTGGGCTACTTGAAGTGTCTGCCCTGTGCATGTGTAGTCAAGGGTCAGCCAGAGATGAGCAGAGTATATACAGTATTTGGGGGCCCTTCTCCTCTGAGTTACTGTCCTTTCCTGGATTTCCCCCTCACTTTCTAGTTGCTGTGGGTGCCCTAACTCTATCCTGAATCCTTAACCATTAAGACCAGGTTTCTATCCAAGTTAGCTGCTTACTGGAGCCTGCCCTCAAATGAAAAGTTGTTAAAATGGGAAATTCACCCTTCTTCAAAATGACAGCTCCCTTCTACTTCCTGTCTGCTTTTGGTTGCTCTCCAGTGCCTTTACATTTTTTAAAATATTTTGTTCAGAGTTTACAATTGTTACCAGCAGGAGGGTTGGTTTGGTATGTGCTACTTTGCCATTATTAGAAGTGAGCTCTGTATCTCTTTAGAATCTTCTGAAATCCTAATACTATGTGAAGTGCTAGTTTACTTACACTTCAAACATGTCCCCTTACTCTGAGGAAAAAAGTTTCTAATTCTGGTATAGTGAACCGTATTTTAATATGAAATCCTAGCTATAGAGAGATACAAAATAGCTAAACCCAACTTTATCGGTTCCCATTCAACATGAGATTGCAAATACATCTGGATGAGGAATAAAGTCGTAGGAATAAAGCAAGTTTAAAATGTTCAAACTGGTATTATCTACTGTACTGTCAATATTCTCTTGGATTGTGAAGGATGGGGTTGGGTTGTCCAGTTCATGGCACTGATTTCACATTTCAAAGTGAGATTTTTAGTTGTTTGCAGGAAAGAACAGGTGTAGAGTTAGGCATCAGAAAAAAAGGTTGAAAGGAATGGGGAGTAATGAGGGTTCCTACCATTTAAGGAAAAATAACAGTTGCTCTAGTAGCTGATGAGGCATGATCATTTTGCTAGTTATTAGGATTCTTACCTAAATAAAGATGGTAAATAATTGGCTTGGACCACCAGAGGAAAGTTACCTTATTGTTTAAATTACAGCTGTTTACATAACGTTGGTCCAGGCCCAGCTTCAAGTCCAGCTGTGTTGGGTGTGTGAGAGGTTAAGAGGTACACAGAATAGTCTTGCTTTAAGAAAATGTGTGAAAAAGACACTTTGAGGGGCTGGATCGTTACCCAGCTAGCTCATCTATAAAATTGACATACAGGCTTGCCAGTTGCATTCCGGCTATTTTCTTTTATCCTGTGGAATGTGTGAGTGTTGTATGATTGTTTTGGCTAAACCTACAGATTGTAGCAGAAAAATTCTAGAAGTGAAACCAATTAAAATACAACACAAAAGCTGAGAAATTACAGCATCAGTCTGTACTCTTTCTTATTAGTACTGCTGAATTGGCAAGTGCAGTGTCCAGAAACTGGCCAGATTCAATTTAAACCTTCCCCTCAGCATCACTGGATTCATTCTAGGTGGTAATACAAGTTGACAGTTCATCCCGATTTTCTAGAAATTGCTGCTTTTTATGTTCTCTTTCCTAGAACAGTGGAATACTACTAGGAGTTTTGGAGATTGGAGTGACTAATCATCAGTCATGAAATAGTGAACATAGCTCTGGATAAATTATTCCTCCTTAACCTCAGCCAGGGATCCCACTGAGAGGTGATTTGTGGGGGTGGATTTTATGGAGGATGTTGATCTATCAAGCAGATGAGTAATAGCTTATTTATAGACACAATATAAAGTAGGGTCTCCAGGGAGGCAGCAAACTTGTTTATAAATCCATCTTGGCCTCACAGCAAAAATAACATTCTGTTTGTTAAAGAGATTCACAGACACAAAATCAGTGAAAGTAACAATGAACTTAAGTACATATTTATACAAAAGCACTGTACTTTATTTAACTCCATACAAAATCTGGTAATTAAAAACATTAAATAGGTAATGAGTGTTTTATTTTGAAGATCATTAAGTCAGTTTTTAAAATGTAGCTATTATTACTTTGGTCGCCTCAGCCTTATAGCCCTTCCTCCTCTGTTACAAGCAGGTACTATAAATAGCAACTTTCTGGCTTATGTCCGTTAGGAGTGAGCGGACTTCTTCTTCCAGTCTCACTAATTCTTGAGCTTTATCTTCTAAATATTTTTGATTGTCTTCATATTTTCTTTCTAAATCTGTGGGAGATAAAATGTGAAAAATTTCATCTGGGAGATAAAATGTGAAAAATTTCATCTGGGTAGCTTTTGTTAAAATGATCTCAGAATTAAAACTGGTCCTCTTTGCCTATAAGGCCTTATTTAACTGCCTAAGACAAAGTGAATAGATTTCCATCTCTTAAATAAAAAACTCTGTGGATGCCTAAACTTTAGTTTATGAAAACATGAGCCTAAGTGAAAATACCTACCTTTCAGCACTTGCAGCTTACTGTTTGCTTGAGCCAGCAGTGTTTTTGCTTCATTTTGGAGCACCTCAGCTTTCCTTCTGGCATCAGCTGACTCTTCAGTCTTTTTAGCAATTAAATTTTCTACTTTCTTATACTTTTCATCAAGTTCACCATCCAGAGTCTGCAGTTCCACATTCAGAGACAAAGTGGTGATAGTGTCAGTGTGTAAGCACATGTATGAGCAGCAGTATAGTCATGGCAAGTCTGGATCACATACATACTAACTTGTATGCCAAGCATTCTGTATTAAGGGCCACCAAGGGTACTCAGGGGTCATCAAGTTACTCAATGGTAATGAAACATAGTGGACTGAATGCAAAATTGGCATGATTTTTAAAGATAAAACACTTCAAAAAAATTTCAGAGTTGCAGCAGGCCTCTAGGGCTAAGCCCTCTCATTCTGCTCTGCTGATTAGCACTTTTCTAATTCTATAGAGAAGTTAAGAACAGTACTGCTCTAAACCCAAGCAGATTTTCTCAAAAGTAGATATGCTAAGATCCAAACATTTAGACATCAAAGAAGGCACTTTCTGAAGAAATGTAAGGGGGACCATCTGTATCTTAACTAATTTAGGATTTATGAAGTCTTGATATTAGGGAATTAGGGTTGAAAAAGATTTAAGAAGGCAGGGAAAGATTGTAGCATATTTAAAAGGTGGGTGCTGAGAGGAGAAATTGGCTGTTGAATTAGAAAGATAGTTGCAAATGATTCTTTTGAGAAAAACTTTAAACAACAGCTATAAGTATGAAAATTTCATTTTAAGGGATTTTGTTCCCTTTTCGTTGTTGTAATAAAATGTCATATTCATGCAAAATGCTCTGTGAGAAGACTACTTAGGAGATTTATGACCTCAGAAATGCAGGAAACCACAATGGGAAAGAAACTGATATTGTGGCAATGACATTGTCTTGCTCTCTTCCCTGACCCAGAAGTGTAGAACATTACTCTTATGGGATGCCTAAAGGCTACGGGAACTTCCAGGAAAAATCTTGAATAGTATGAAATTATAAACTGAAATTCAGTCATTTAACCATTTAAACACTTCCCCTCCAAATTTTTTTTTAAATAACTTTTTTTTTATGAAAGTTTACATAGTAAATTAGGCTCCCACTTGACAATTTCTATACAAACTGTCCAGTGACATTAAATTTTTCACAATGTATCAACATTCTCTTTGTGTTCTCATTGTTCCATTTCCAGTACTCTTGGCTTCCCTGCCCGCTTCTCATCTTTGCTTTAGCATAAATGTTGACCTTTTGATCTCATATAGATGGTTTTTTAGTATAGCACCATACTTACGTGGAATATCGTTTGTGTAACACTGTTATTTCGCTAAAAGGTGATCTCGGGATAGTTTCAGTTCAAGGTTTAAAGAGTATCTCAGGGCAGTAGTCTCAGGGAGTCCTCTGCTCTCAACTGGTCCAGTTAGTCTAGGCTTTTTTTTTAAAGAATTTGAGTGGTGTTCTACATTTTTATCCCATTCTATCCAGGACCATCTATTATGACCCTGGTCAGAATGGTTGATAATGGTACCTGGGCAACCTCCCCTCCAAATTTAAAAAGGTCCTTTGGAGATGATCATTTGCCCACACAAATTAAGGAAATGAATGTGTGTTTCAGTGATTACTTAGCTTCTAACTAGTGTGAAATTTTCTCTGCAAAGTATATAGCCTTCCAAAGAGAAGTGAAGGGTAGTTAATTCAAAATGAGTCTGAAATGGATGGGATTTGGTTCCTTGCTAGCTATTTTCTGTAGTGAATTATTCAAGTGCTTTTTCTACCCTGCTTTTAAAGTTTTATGAAATGGCCAGGAAACTAGATTCCATAAAGATCTTCCTAGTTGAAATACAGTACAGAAATACAAGCTCAATGTGCTTGTCTTAAGACTTCCACCTCTAAGGTAAATTAATTTCATTCTTCTAAACCCTTATTTAAGTTTGGATTTGAGGGTGGGCCTTAGAACATGCTTATTGGACACTTTCCTATCCATTTTCAGTCCTTTTCCATCTCTAAAGACTGCTATTTCAAAACAGGTCCTTTGAAAGCAGGGCCAAGATGGCGGAGTAGTCAGTTGCTTCCTGTAGTCCCTCTTAACAACAAAAACCCGAAAAAACAAGTGAATCGATCATATATGACAATCTAGGAGCCCTGAACATCAAAGACAAAGTTGAGGAATTGAACTGAGTGACAGAGGGAGAGACAGTTCAGAAGCAGCAGGGAGTTGCCAGACCTGACCTGGAGGGAGCCTTCAAGATGGATTGGCTGGCATGCGCGGTGAGGCAAGCAGTGGCGCTTGGGAGGCATTTTCCACATCAGGAGAGACCGAGCAGCAGAGACTGTACTCGGGCCTCCAGAACCAGTGAAAAGTGGTGTTCAGTCGGCAAAAGATAAGTACATGCCTCTGACCTACCACACAGATCAAAAAACACCCCCTGTGGGAAGAACTTCTCTCCTATTTACCTGCCCCCTCCCCGCTCTGCACTGGGTCTCTAGCAGGCTTCAGCAACTGCCAAGTCCCCTGGGCTGGAAGTAGGACCTGTCATGTGCCCTGAGCCATTCTCTTGGTCTTAGAGAGGGAACAGATTAACAAACAGGAAAAAATAATCTACCAGATCCCCTAAGCTGGAAACTCAGGGTAGGCACAGCTCCTTTTCCTAGGCACAGGCATAAAGGGTCCATGGACTTTAAATGCCTTTCACCTCTGCATAGAACTGTGTGGGCCCATTTGAACAGCACAGACTCTCATTACCACAGTACAATAGGATATATACCTGAAGGCTAACTTCAGCTGTATCAGCTATATGGTGAAATAGCAGGTTCGTGACATTTGACACTGCTTTGCCCATTAAGCAAGGTCCTCACCTACCCACATCAGGGGCCTGGAGACTGGTGGCTCCACGCACACCACCTAGCCACTCGTGACGGGGGTCCAAGAATAAGCGGCGACTCCCAGTCCTTACAGCCAACAGCACTGGGTACTCATAGTCTGGCTGCAAAACCCACCCACCTACGTGCTCTAGGGAACAGGGACGCGCTTTCCTCCCACTCAGGGGCAGCTGTCAGCCCCCTGCCTTGCTCAGTGCGTGACCCCCTACTGCAGCCAGATACCTGTGCCTACACCAATCACCCCTGCCTGTCTAGGACTGTAGGTGAGAGCCTGCACCACACACCTGATGACCATCTAGACACCTGAGCTGAATCCATACAAGAAAAGTAAACAAGACTCCTGGGCTCACATACCTAGTAACAGATCTAACCATCTGGTGACAGGACATTGGAGCTTCAAAGGCACCAATAATCAAAGTAGCTCACATGAGCAGCCTATTTGGGCATATCAAAACAAAAAAAGAAGACAGGACACAGTAAACAAACATAAAATAAGTAGAACAACTTGATGGCTCAGAGACAGCAGTCAATATCAAATCACATAAAGAGGCAGACCATGATGGCTTCAGCAAGCTCCCAAAACAAAGATTGAAGAAATTCTCCAGAGAAAGAGAACTTGGAATTCCCAGAGGTAGAATACAAAAGATTAATACTCAGAACTCTTCAGGAGATCAAGCAAAACTCATAAACAAGCCAGGGAACACACACACAAATAGAGGAACTTAACAGGCTTCAAGAATCCATAGACGGCAAACAGAAATCCAGAAAATCAACAATAACATTTCAGAATCTCATATAAAAGTCATAGCAGAACTGAGAGAATGGAAGTCAGAATTACTGATACTGAAGATAAAGCACTTGACACCAACTTGAGGAAAAATCAGATTGAACCCCATATAAGGTAGATCCCAAAAGAAAGTCACGAGGACGTATTATAATCGAAGTTGCCAAAACCAAAGATAAAGAATTTTAAGAGCAGCTAGGGATAAATGAAAACTAAGACAAATCTCAGACTACTCAGCAGAAACCATGCAGGCAAGAAGGCAATGGGATGACATATATAAAGCCTTGAAGGAAAAAAATTGCCAGCCAAGAATTATATACCCAGCAAAACTGTCTCTCAATAGGATGGCGAAATTAGGGCACGTGCAGATAAACAGAAGTTTAGGGAATTTGCAAAAACCAAACCAAAATCACAAGAAATACTAAAGGGAGTCCTCCGGTTAGAAAATCAGTAACATCAGATAACAACCCAGAACTAGAACACAGAACAGAACAACCAAATATAAAGCCCAATAGGGAAGTCACAAAAATAAAGATAAAACACTGAAAATAGGGAAACAGAAATGTCAATATGTAAAAGATGACAACATTAAAACAAAAAACGGATTAAAAAATGCACTCAGATCTTTCATATGGAGAGGAAGTCTAAGTGATATAAAGAAAGAAAGACTGGTTTAAACTTAGAAAAATAGGGGTAAATATTAAGGTAATCACAAAGGAAACTAGCAATCCTACACATCGAAATAAACAAGAAAAAGACTCAGCAAATACAAAATCAACAACAATGAAAAAGATGAAAATACATAAAGAAAAGTGACTCAGCACAGAAAATTAAATGTAACAAAAACTGTCAACACCACACACAAAAAAAGACATCAAAATGACAGCACTAAACACATAACTGTCAGTAATTACGCTGAGTGTAAATGGACTAAATGCACCAATAAAGAAAGAATGGCAGATTGGATTAAAAAAACCTAATCCGTCTATATGCTGCCTACAAGAGACACACCTTAGACTTAAAGACACAAACAAAAACTCAAGGGATGGAAAAAATATATCAAGCAAACACCACCCAAAACAGAGCAGGAGTGCAGTATTAATCTCTGACAAAATAGACTTTAGAGTTAAATCCACCACAAAGGATAAGGAAGGACACTATATAATGATTAAAGGGTCAATAACATCAGGAGGACATAACCATAATATTTTCACACCTTATGACTCTAAAATACATAAACTCTAACAGCACTGAAAAGAGAGAGACAGCTCCACAATAACACTAGGGGTCTTTAACACATCACTTTTGGTGAAAGACAGAACATCCAGAAAGAAGCTCAATATAAAGACACGGAAGATCTAAATGCCACAGTCAAACAACCTGATCTCAGAGACATATACCGAACACACCACCCAACAGCAGACAAGCATACTTTCTTTTCCAATGCACATGCAACATTCTCCAGAATAGACCACATACTAGGCCATAAAGCAAGCCATAACAGAATCCAAAGCATCGAAATATTACAAAACATCTTTCCTGACCATAAAGCCATAAAAGTAGAAATCCATAACAGAAAAAGCAAGGAAAAAAAACCACATGGAAACTGAAGAACACCTTGCTTAAAAATCACTTGGTTATAAAAGAAGTTAAGGATGGAATAAAGAAATTCACAAAATCAAAGGAGAATGAAAACATCCTACCAGAACCTTTGGGACACAGCAAAAGCAGTGGTCAGAGGTCAGTTTATAACAATAAATGCACATATCCAAAGAGAAGAAAGGGCCAAAATCAAAACAATAACCCTAGAACTCAAGCAAGTAGAAAGAAAGCAGCAAAAGAAGCCCTTGGGCACCAGAAAGAAGGAAATAATAAGAATTAGAGCAGAATTAAATGAAATAGAGAATAGAAAAACAACTGAAAGAGTTAACAAGACCAAACCTGGTTCTTTGAAAAGATCAACAAAATAGATAAACCATTGGCCAAACTGACAAAGAACAGGAGAGGAAGCAAAGCAAATAACACATATAAGAAATGAGATAGATGATATCACAACAGACCCAACTGAAATTAAAAGAATCATAACAGAATACTGTGAAAAATTATACTGTAACAAATTTGAAAACCTGTAGGAAATGGACAAATTTCTAGAAACTCACTACCTACCTAAGCTAACACAAACAGGTAGAACAACTTAATAAACCTATAACAAAAGAAGAGATTGAAAATGTAATTAAAAAAACTCCTAACAGAAAAAGGCACTGGCCCAGACAGTTTCACTGGAGAATTCTATCAAACTTTCAGAGAAGAGTTACCACCACTACTACTAAAGGTATTTCAGAGCGTAGAAAACAGTGGAATACTCCTAAACTCATTCTATGAAGCCAGCATAACCCTGATACCAAAACCAGGTAAAGACACCACAAAAAAAAATTACAGACCAATATCCCTCATGAACATTGATGCAAAAATCCTCAACAAAATTCTAGCCAATAGAATTCAACAACATATCAAAAACGTAATTCACCATGACCAAGTGGGATTCATACTAGGTATGCAGGGATAGTTCAACATTAGAAAAACAATCAGTGTAATCCATCACATAAATAAAAGACAAGAAAAGAACCACCTGATCTTATTAATTGATGCAGAAAAGGCATCTGACACAGTCTAACACACCCATTCATGATAAAAACTCTCAGCAAAATAGGAATAGAAGGGAAATTCCTCAGCATAATTAGGGGTATTTATACAAAGCTAACAGCCAACATCATCCTAAATGGAGACAGTCTGAAAGCATTCCCCTTGAGAATGGGAACCACACAAGGATGCCCTTAACCACCACTCTTATTCAACACTGTGCTGGAGGTCCTAGCCAGAGCAGTTTGGCTAGAAAAAGAAAGAAAGGGCATCCAAATGGTAAGGAAGAAGTAAAAGTATCTCTGTTTGCAGATGATATGATCTTATACACAGAAAACCTCAAAGAATCCACAAGAAAACTGCTGGAACTAATAGAAGATTTCAGCAAAGTATCTGGATACAAGATGAACTACAAAAATCAGTTGGATTCCTCTACACCAACAAAGAGGACTTCGAAGAGGAAATCACCAAATCAATACCATTTATAATAGCCTCCCAAAAGATAAAGTACGTAGGAATAAATCTAACCAGAGACGTAAAAGACCTATACAAAGAAA